>NC_135801.1:119827037-120009161 GCF_964213995.1 Mustelus asterias | reverse complement strand
GGTCTGGGTAGTGGGGGAGGGTGGGTGGATAAGTGGGACAGTTATGTTGTGGGGGTATGGTGATGTCTGTGGGGGCCATCGCTCCTGGGCCGCTTTTTGTGGCAGAGGAACGTTTTTCAAATTTTTTTTACTGCGCATGTGCAGTTGAGGGCTCCGGTCGGAGCAGCAGCGTTTCGGGCGCGATAAGCCCCGCCCACAGCGCGATTCAGATTCACGACTTTTTTTCAGGCTGAGTGCGTGTGGGAGGGCCTGAGAACAGGATCTGAATCAGGCCCAGATTCAGCACTTAGAATCAAAATGTTAAAATGGGGCAGTGAGAGAGAGAATTGGAGCTGGCCATCCCAGGAAGCTGGAGAGTGTTCAGCAGGAGGAGGATGAATATCCTGTTGTGTCATTGCCGCTTGTATCCACAAAACAGATTGCCTGAGAAAGCTGTGAAACCCTCATCCAGACTTTTTTCATGAGAAGTGTGGTGTTTACAGAATTAAAATCTTCCGCATCACATCCCCTGAACTTCAAAGCCATGAGTTCATGCCAAAAGTTGATGAAATGGGATTTCTATTTAGCATGGTGCAGACCTTTACACATGTTGATGACATCAATTCACCCTGAGTGACAATTTAGTGCCAGCATGACTGTGACATCAAATGTGGTCATTGGGTCTCTGGGCCAACACCATCTCTTCATCAAAGAGGCCATTATATACCATTCCACAGGGCTCCCTCCCCCATCAATGACACAGTGGGCCTGGCTGCAACTCCACCTCCAGTTCTCTGCCGCTCCCTGGAGTTGTTGGACTCACTGCTCCTGCGCTGAGAAAATGACAGACAGTCACAAGATGAAAAGTGAACTAATTGCTGAGGATGGAGGGTGAGCATTTGAGTAGGAGGAGGCCTGTGAGGGTAATGGTGAGATTGAGTGTTGTTGAGCAAGAGGCTGGTGAAAAAGGAATGTGTGTGACAGTAAATTGAAATGAAAATATCCACTTACTTAACGGTGTGCAAATCGGAGAGTTAGGCTCCTGATCCAAAAATGCTCCAGGGATCAAGGTGGTAAGATTCTGCCAATACTTGGCTTTCCCAGAGATTTTCCTGCAAAGTTGGTCTAAAAGGTTGTGTATTGGTTTTTTAAAAAATCATTATATACTAAGAATTTTATAGGTGGGTATTTTAATTTCAATTCTTCACCTTCCTTTTCTATCCCCAATAGTGGTGGATGCTGAGACACTGCTATCGAGGGTCACAACGGCAGCAGAGCTTCTGATGAGGGGATTTATACTACAAACTGGAACTTTAAATTTGTAAAGACCCCTGGGAGAGCAGGAGGAGTATTAATGCAATCCCAGAACCAACACCCCCTCACCACAACACTGCTCACTGCCACCTTCACCCCAACACTGCTCACTGCCACCTTCACCCCCAACACTGCTCACTGCCACCTTCACCCCAACACTGCTCACTGCCACCTTCACCCCCAACACTGCTCACTGCCACCTTCACCCCCAACACTGCTCACTGCCATCTTCACCCACAACACTGCTCACTGCCACCTTCACCCCCAACACTGCTCACTGCCACCTTCACCCCAACACTGCTCACTGCCACCTTCACCCCCAACACTGCTCACTGCCACCTTCACCCCCAACACTGCTCACTGCCATCTTCACCCACAACACTGCTCACTGCCATCTTCACCCACAACACTGCTCACTGCCACCTTCAACCCCAACACTGCTCACTGCCACCTTCACCCCCAACACTGCTCACTGCCACCTTCACCCCCAACACTGCTCACTGCCACCTTCACCCCCAACACTGCTCACTGCCACCTTCACCCCCAACACTGCTCACTGCCATCTTCACCCACCACACTGCTCACTGCCATCTTCACCCACAACACTGCTCACTGCCACCTTCAACCCCAACACTGCTTACTGCCACCTTCAACCCCAACACTGCTCACCCCCCCCAACACTGCTCACCCCCTCCCCGACACTGCTCACCCCCTCCCCAACACTGCTCACCCCCTCCCCCAACACTGCTCACCCCCCCCAACACTGCTCACCCCCTCCCCCAACACTGCTCACCCCCTCCCCCAACACTGCTCACCCCCTCCCCCAACACTGCTCACCCCCTCCCCCGACACTGCTCACCCCCTCCCCCAACACTGCTCACCCCCCCCCAACACTGCTCACCCCCTCCCCCAACACTGCTCACCCCCTCCCCCAACACTGCTCACCCCCTCCCCCAACACTGCTCACCCCCTCCCCCCAACACTGCTCACCCCCTCCCCCAACACTGCTCACCCCCTCCCCAAAACTGCTCACCCCCTCCCCCAAAACTGCTCACCCCCTCCCCGAACACTGCTCACCCCCTCCCCCAACACTGCTCACCCCCTCCCCCAACACTGCTCACCCCCTCCCTAACACTGCTCACCACCTCCCCAACACTGCTCACCCCCTCCCCAACACTGCTCACCCCCTCCCCAATACTGCTCACCTCCCCCCAACACTGCTCACCCCCTCCCCAACACTGCTCACCCCCTCCCCAACACTGCTCACCCTCTCCCCCAACACTGCTCACCCGTCCCCAACACTGTTCACCCCACTTCACCCCCAGCAATGCTCACCCTCCTCCCCAAAACTGCTCACCCCCCAACTTCACCCCCAAAAACTGCTCACCCCCCCTCCCAACGCTGCTCACTCCCACCTTCACCTCAACTCTGCTCACCCCGCTCTTTCACCCCCAAAACCGCTCATCCTCCTCCCCACCACTGCTCACCCACCTCCTTCACCCTTAGGCGCTGCTCACCCCCTCCCAACTCTTCCCACCCTCCGTCCTTTGCCCTCCGACACTGAGCAGTGTCGGGAGTTGGTCAGCAGCGTTGGGTGGGTGCTCAGCAATGTCGGGGGGGAGGGAGGGGGGTTGAACGGTGTCAGACTGACAGGGACCTTGCTGATGAATCCACACTGCAGCCAATGCAGGCAGCTCCTTACTGCAGTGTGAAAAGGTAAGGCCGAAGTTTTGATCAAGGTCAACAGCATGTATTCTTGCTGACAGGAAGAACCGGCCCCTCTCGCATTATCTTCCTCTCACGTAGCACAGTCAGCTTTTCAAACTTCAGACCACCAAACCATGCAGCTTGTTTTACAAACGACTTTGAATGCATTTAGGCCCAAGCCTTCAATTATCAGATGCATGTCACTACAGATGACAGGACAACGTCTTCCATACCATATGCAATACTAATGTCTCTGTGAAGAACAGTCTCTCAGTCTCCCTTAGGGACAATTGCTATCTAATGAAGTGAGTCCTGTTAATGCAGTCACATTCATTCAGGTTTAGAAGCAGATGCTTTCCCTTCACTTTTGATTGGCATAGAAGTGTAAAGATAGCAGACAGTTTGGCTGAGCAGTACTAAAAGTGAAGTAGATGAATCTAGGCAGGTAATGGTGCTGACTGCAGAGTCGACTGCATTCGATTTCTTTCGCAGCTGTTCTGTAAAAGTAGTTTGCTGAAACATCAATTGCCACCAACTGCAAGGCAAATGAGATGCAGCAAAAATAAAACCTTGAATTTACATTTTTTTTTCATATTTGTTCATGGGATGTGAGCATCGGTGACAAGGCCAGCATTTATTGTCCAATCCTAAATGCCCTCAAGAATGGTGAGGCACCGTTTTGAACTGTGCAGTCCATGTGGTGTAGGTACACCCACAGTAAAGTTAGAAAGGGAGTTCCAAGGTTTTGACCCACAGTAGTGCAGTCGTGCCAATATAATTTCAAGATGATATGTGGCTTGGAGGGGAACTTGTAGATGGTGGTGTTCCCATGTGCCAGCTGCCCTTACCCTTGTCAATGACAGAGGTTCCAGGTTTGGAATGTGCTGCCAAAGGAGCCTTGTCGAGTTGCTGCAGTGCACCTTTTAGAGACTACACATTGCTGTCACCATGCGACAGTTATAGAGTGAATGTTCAAGGTGGTGGATGGGGTACCAATTAAGCAAGCTGCCTTGTTCTGGATGATGTTGAACTTCTTGAGTGTTATTGGAGCTGTGCTCACCGAGGCAAAGGGAGAGTATTCCATCACTGTTGTGAGAGCCAATTAGGGACAAAAAAATGGGATTTACGCATGGAGGCATGGCTGAGGTATTAAATGTATACTTTGCATGTCTTTCCCAAGGAGGTAGATACTATCCGGTCATGGTGACAAAGGAGGAAACTCTGTCACACAAAGGGTTCAGAATTGATACGGAGGAGGAATTGGTTAAACTGTTGATACTTGGAGTTGGCAAGGAACTAGAACCAAATGAAATGCACCTTAGGACATTAAGTGAGCTGAGAGTGGAAATTGCAGAGGCTCGAGCCATAATCTTTCAGTCTTCCCTAGACTCAGGAGGTGCCACAGGACTGGAGAATTGTGAATACCATGTCCTTGTTCAAAAAAGGTTGTAAAGATAAGCCTAGAAATTACAGATCAGTCTGTTTAACTTCATTAGTGGGAAAAATTCTAGAAACAATTATTCAGGATAGAATTGATAGTCACATGAAAAATTGTGGGTTGATTAGGAAGAGCCGACATGGATTTCTTCAGGGAAGATCATGTTTGACTAACTTGCTGGAGTTTTCTGAGGAGATAAGAGTCAATGAGTATAATTCTGTTGATGTGGTACACATGAACTTCCAAAAGATATTTTATTCAATAGACACGTGAGAAGAATTATAGCTCATGGATTAAAAGGGACAGTGGCAACGTGAATACAAAATAGGAAACAGTGAGTAATGATCAATGAATGGGGGGATTTTCTGGCCTCTGGACTTGCTGCTTTACACGGCGGGAGGCTGTGCACCATTCACAGGTGGTGGGATTTTCTGGTCTTGCTACTCCCATTGACTGCATCCCATGCCATCGGGAAACCTGCAGCAGGGGTGTGCCATCGGTGGGACCGGAGATCCTGCCAGCCTGAACAACTGGAAAATTCTAGCTGATATTTTTTGAACTGGATGAAGGTTTGTAGTGCATTTCCCCAAGGGTCGGTATTGGGACCCTTGCTTTCCCTGATATATGTTTTAATGATTTTGATCTTGGTGTGCTGGGAACAATTTCAAAGTTTGCAGATGATACAAAACTTGGAAGCATTGTAAATTGTGAGGAGGATAGTTTAGAGCTTCAAAATGACAAAGGTAAGTTGGAGGAGTGGGCAAGGAGGTAGTGGATGTCCAAGATGTGTGGGTTAGGTTAATTGGCCATGCTAAATTGGCCCTTAGTGACAGGGGGATTAGCAGGATAAATGTGTGTAGGCCTAGGTGAGATTGTTGTCAGTACAGAGTCGAAGGGCCTAATGGCCTCCTTCTGTACTGTAGGGATTCTATGATAGATGAAGTTCAACATGGAAAAAGTGAAGTGATTCATTTGAGTAGGAAGAACATGGAGAGACAATAGAAAATAGGGGATAACATTCTTAAGGGGATGCAGAAACCGAGGGACCTTGTTATGTACGTGCATAGATCATTGAAGGTGAAAGGACAGGTAGAGAGAGCAGTTAATAAAGCATACAGTATTCTGGATTTTATTAATAGGAATGTAGAATACATGCAATTTTTTGTTGCTATGATCAGTGTTATAAATTTGGGCTTTGTGAGTTTATATGTTAATTTTTGTTAGAGATTTCTGAGGAGGACGATGAGGAATCTAAAAGGAGTAATGTAAGGCAGGCTCACTTTCACCAGCATTGATTACTCATGCCCACACTTCCTCACAAGAATATCTCCAGGCACACCTGTCTGACACTGCATGAGAACAACTACCTTTGCAGGGTTAAAAAAAGAAAGTGCTAGAAAATTGCAGCAGGTCTGACAGCATCTGTGGAGAGAACTCTATGCTCTCTCCACAGATGCTGTCAGACCTGCTGAGATTTTCCAGCATTTTCTGTTTTCATTTCAGATTCCAGCATCTGCAGTAATTCGTTTTTACCTTTGCAGGGTCTCTGCAGTAGGGAGGCTGGAATTCGACCGTAAACAACACTGACCACAGGGATGGAACTCCAAGTAGCAATGAAGGTCACCATAGCACTGAACCTTTATGCTTTGGGCTGATTCAAGTTACCACAGGGGGCCGTCACATCAGTGAATCAGAAGTACATCCATGCATCGAGCAGGTCACTAATGTGCTGTTCATTAGCTTCCTGTTGGAAAAGCAGCAGTAAAGTGAGAGAACAGTACAGTTTTACCATGCTGCAGGGTTCCCCAAAGCTCTGAACATTAGAAATAGTGCCCTTAAGATCTTCAGCTCTCCACACACAATGCCACAATATTCATGATCCATAAAGACTTCTGCTCAGTTAATAGGCAAGCAGTGAATACTTACCTGGCATTCGAGCATGATTCTTTCAAAACAATTCTCTCTGTGTTTTTGAAAGTAAAATGTGGAATGAAGAGCAATGGCTCTAAGGAAACTAGACCGGAATTTTACCGCCTCACCTGCCGCAGAATCGGGGTGTGCAAGGCTCGCAGAACGGCATTGTCCGTTGGCCCCAGGCGGGATCTTACGAGCCTCGGGCGGGCGAGGCAGTAAAATTCCAGCACAAGACTAGGCATTTTAGCCTTGAGTCGTGGCGCCCTGATTATTGACTAAAACAAATTGAAGGCAAATACCAGACTACCTACCAAGTAGTCAATGCACCGGCAGTCCTGTCCACATTGCAATGCCCCTGTACTAATATTGACCACAGCTCAACCATAATTAATAGGGAGGTCATCTTTTGATCTGTAGCATTAGAAGTTAATCCAGTGGCAAAAGATGACCCCAACTTATTTTGCTGTTAATAATCTGCGTCTACGTGTCTTCGCAGTATTTTAATACAATAGCTGGAATTTTGCTTAGGTGGCATAAATCCCACTGCCAGGGCTGAAAGTGGGGGTTACACTTCTTCACTGGGTGACTGGATCTGGGGCCGCATTTTGCCAGTGGTGACCAACTAAATGGCTGCCACACTAATAAGTATTGATGGCCCTCCCTAAAGAAGTGCCAGTCCAATCAGAAGGTCAGGAGAGGTGATCATGCTGAGGCAGCCAGGAGACGAGTGGTCCACAGCAGGTAACTGAAGAAAAATTCAAAACATTCACCAGGCTGAGTACTGCAGGGTTTTCCCTGTAGCTAGGTGAACCCGCACTTCCCTTAGAATCATAGAACCCCTACAGTGCACAAGGAGGTTATTTGGTTCATTGAGTCTGCACCGACCACAATCCCACTCAGGCCCTGTCCCTGTAAGCCCACGTACTTACCCTGCTAATCCCCTGGGTCAATTCATCATGGCCAATCCGCCTAACCTGCACATCTTTGGAGTATGGGAGGAAACCGGAGCATCTGAAGGAAACCCACGCAGACACGGGGAGAGTGTGCAAACTCCACACATACAGTCACCCAAGGCAGGAATTGAACCCAGGTCTCTGGCACTGTGAGGCAGCAGTGCTAACCACTGTACCACCGTGCTGTAACACTTATACTCCTTCTTATACTCCTAACTCTAAGAGTCAGCCTGCAACCATCGGAGTGCAGAAAATGGCCAAGGCACGCAACCCAGATTGTAAATAATAAACTTACAATCTACAGCACCCTGTTCTCTTTAAGTTAACTCAATGCTTACAAATGCTGTTTACCATCAATAGCTTACAAACATCAATGTCCCGCTCCCTTTTTAGTTAAATAAGTACTCGACTCACAAATGCTGTTCCTATACCTTTAGAGCTGTGCTCAGGTGCATTCAAGCCCAATCATGCATCCTTAGCTGAGCATCCATGGATTCATTAGAATACAAAAACACCTGAGCCCCAGGGAAAACATTGTTTGATTGATAGCTCCGGCTATTTGATCTCTTCTGTGAATTTCACAATGTTTATTCACATAAGACTAAGAGATTTCAATTGTTTTCAGTTTCTGCTATTGATATTATAATTGGTCTGGATGATTGTCTCTTTAATTAATCTGTATCTAAAGGTTTTTTTTGAAGGAAGTTGAAAGTGGCGGGTTCTTATGGTCCCATCATTGTCAATGGGGTTTTCCATTGAACACACCCTTTGCCACTGGAAAACCCATAGTGGGGTTACAAATGAATGGTCCAGTTGGACCAATGAGCGGCACAGGCTTGGAGGGTCGAAGGGTCTGTTTCCTGTGCTGTACTGTACTGTTCTTTGTTCTTTGTTGCCCCATCAGGGGCGGCACGGTAGCACAGTGGTTAGCACTGCTGCTTCACAGCTCCAGGGACCTGGGTTCGATTCCCGGCTTGGGTCACTGTCTGTGTGGAGTTTGCACATTCTCCTCGTGTCTGCGTGGGTTTCCTCCGGGTGCTCCGGTTTCCTCCCACAGTCCAAAGATGTGCGGGTTAGGTTGATTGGCCATGTTAAAATTGCCCCTTAGTGTCCTGGGATGCATAGATTAGAGGGATTTGTGGGTAGAATATGGAGGGATATGGGGGTAGGGCCTGGGTGGGATTGTGGTCGGTGCAGACTCGATGGGCCGAAAGGCCTCTTTCTGTACTGTAGGGTTTCTATGATTTCTATGAAGTAGATCAAATTTTAAAAAAATAAAAAAAGAGTGGGACCATAATATCCCGCCAGCGTGAACAGCAGCACGATTTTGGCACATGTCGAACTCCTGGTTAACAATTGCATTTGATCTCCTCAGTTCCTCACCGCATCCCCCAACTCCCCCACAACCCTTTGATTCCCTGCAAACCTCTCCTGACCATCAATTTCCGTGACACTCTGAAACTGCCTCGGCCCGCTCAGATTCCCGCAGCGTAGCGAGGCAGTAAAATTCTGTCCATAGAGTCATGGGGTGAATTTTCCTGTTGGCGGGTGAAGGGCCGACTATGGAAAGGTCTGTTGACCTCGGGCGGGATTTTCGGTTTCATATCGAGCGCGGCCGTAAAATCCCGCCCAAAGAATTTTGGAACCCAAAAAGAGACCCTTCGATCCATCATGTCTGCAGCTCAAGTAAAGCATTATCTGTGGAAGACTCCTCATGCACAACAGGAGACAAAGTAGACAATACATCAATTGAATGGAACTAAGATCTGAATGCTGCTCAGCTACTATAAGCACAGCTTATTCTTCTGAAAAAACAACAGAGATGGCATAAGCTGTATCCACTAATATGAAAGATGAATCATCCTCCATGATCTCAACCTCAAAACTGCAACTGATTCATCCTCATCACTCTCTAGGATGCACCAATTCATGGAGATGGTCACGATCTGTTGCAGTGACTGCTGCATCCTCTGTCTCTGACCTTACTTCATGAAGAATTTAGAGATTGAAAACTTCCTTGTCAGCCCTGGTTCGAGTGGATGGTATCTCTGTGAAAGAAATGAACTTACTGTTGAGTGTATAAACTTCCTCGGCTTCTAAATAAAAGGTTGAAAATGCTTCATGAATGACAGTGAGGCATTCCAATGAGCATCATCTGGTTTTGCTAAGTTTCCTAGAAGTATGCCAACATCAACACTCAATATTTACATTACTCGTGAAAAACATAGAATCAACAAACTGTCACCCCCCTGTAGCTAAGAGAACAAAAATCCAGCCTTTAATGGGAAGGTCAATGTTGGACCTTATAGCTTGATGCCTGATGGATGAAGAATCATTGACTGAAACCAGTTGAGGTCATCTGCTAATATGTTAACAACTGCTCCAATATCAATTTTAAAATAAATATCAAAACTGTAAACGTGGGACTTTAACTGACCAGTAGTTGGGATGAAGACTGTCTACTCCCCCCCCCCCCCCACCCCCCCCCCCCCCCCCCCCCCCCCCCCCGCCCCCAGGAAACTCTGTAGGGTCAAGGTTTACTGGACTTTCCATTTTTTGGAAGGGACTTGTTGCATAAATTCTTGCTGCTCTGCAATTTCAATTAAAATTGTTGGATTTGCAGAAATGCTCGAAATGTCCAGTTTTGCACACTGGGCAGTCTTTTACCAGCACATCTGCCCAAGGTTCATATGATCCCACCCCAATGGAGAATGCCGTTCTCCAAGCCTCGCCCGCCCCTGGAATCGGGACAGGCCTGCTGGTAAAATTCCGGCCTTGGTGTCAATGCTGGGTTTTCACTCCATAACACAAACATCTCAAAATGGTGGCTGGTGTGGAGTCTCCCTCCCTTTCAGTTAATTTGGTGGAATTGCTTGTGTGTGGTGCTGCTCGCTGCCTGTGGATATACACAACCTATGGAGCCTTGTGAAGTCTTGGTATTGCCACAAAATATAGCCTGGTTTAGTCTGCCTCACATACTGAACCTCCTGATCCAATGTAACTTCATCTTTACTCTGCAGAAAGTCAGAGAGTTGCTCATCCTGAAACCAATGACAATGTGATCATGAATTAACTTGCCCTTCAGCACTCCACATCCACAAGAACTTAGCGAGGTGGTATAGGCCAGTTAGGAATAATTCCATTGATTCCCCAGGGCTGATTGAATGCTGGTTAAAATGTGCTCAAACAATTAGTAAATTTGTTCAGGTTAGAATAGGTGTCAAATGTCATTAATAATGAAATCAAAATCTGCGGTGGATTCCTGCACACTCTGCCTTAAGGGAATGTCATCTATAGCCGGACCTACTGCATAAAGGACAGAACTAATTTGGAACTTTGTATCCTTTTCATGAAGGGTTAACACTGTTCCATAACACCCACTGCTGGCATCTCTGTGGACCCTTGAGGCAGTCAAACAGGTGGGGAAAAGGCTCACTCGGTCATCATTATCTCTCTACATTGTGCCGCCTTCTACCACTGGAATTTCTGGAGCTGCTCTCAGAGGTTCCTGCACTCTGTCATACCTTCAACAACATTGATGTGTCTTTTATATCGATGTCTCCAATGCTGCCACCATGTTCTGAGATTGTGTTCTTCTGCTTTGAACTCGAGACATGGGACTTGTTTCTTAGACTGTAGACATACTCTGGTGCCTGTTTAACATTAATTTGTTCAGGCCGCCTTTAAGCAAGTTACATAGTAGGAACATAGTTCTTAAGCATGCTTAAACTTCTCTCTTGAGAGTAACACATGACTGATTGGTTTTAATGGTACATCACAATCTACATCATATATGAATGCATCCCATCTGTTAATCATTTATATTACAACTGCCACTCCTCAGAGGGCTGGGCCCAAAATCTTCCACGAGCCAATGCAATCAAGCAGGGTTTTAGGATTGTTTTAAAAATTGCATTGAATAATAGTCCTGGATGTGGGCGGCACAGTAGCGCAGCGGTTAGCACTGTTGCTTCAGGGATCCAGGTTCGATTCCCAGCTTGGGTCACTGTCTGTGTGGAGTTTGCACGTTCTCCCCATGTCTGTGTGGGTTTCCTCCGGGTGCTCCTGTTTCCTCCCACATTCTGAAAGACGTGCTGGTTAGGTGCATTGACCCGAACAGGCGCCGAACTGTGGCGACTAGGGGAATTTCACAGTAACTTCATTGCCTTACTTGTGACTAATAAATAAACTTTAAATTTAACAGTGTAATCTGGCGTAGTTTTATTAATATATTCAAAAATGGGTTTATCACAAAAAGAAGCATTTTTAATCAGAATGCCTGTTCCATCCATCCACCACTCCTGAATACCTTACCCCAGTGAGTAACCTAATGCTAAAATTGCCCTTAGTGTCCTGGGATGCATAGGTTAGAGGGATTAGTGGGTAAATATGTAGGGATATGGGGGTAGGGCCTGGGTGGGATTGTGGTCGGTGCAGACACGATGGGCCGAATGGCCTCTTTCTGTGCAGTAGGGTTTCTAAGATTTCTTCTAAGATTTCTAATTCTTAAAAACTGAAACTGACTTTTTAAAAAAGGTACAGAACTCTTTAGTTACATTGGTGTTTCTTACAGAATTAAAAACAAACTCTATTAACTTTTAAACGGCACCTATTAGTGCCCTTGTGCCTGATTAATAAATCAGTAGATAAACAGAATTCCAAAAAGGGGCAGGAGGAGGAAAGAGAGAAGCAATAAAAGGAATCTTTGGTATGTATTGCTGTTGAGCCATTTTTCTCACCCAAAAATAAACAATCAATATTGTTGCACGGCAACTTGCTAAATTAAAAGCAAAATACTGCAGATGCTGGAATCTGAAACAAAAACAGAAAATGCTGGAAAACCTCAGCAGGTCTGACAGCATCTGTGGACAGAAAATAGAGCCAATAGTGTTTCAAGTCTGAATGACCCTTTGTCTGAGCTCCATTCTATTCTCTCTCCACAGATGCTGTCAGGTCTGCTGAGATTTTCCAGCATTTTCTGTTTTTGAACTTGCCAAATTAAATGCTTTAATTGTTTAGGTAAACCCAATTCATTCAAATTTGGAATATTAAAACAGGCTGGGGCTCTTTGCTTTTGAGAAGCGAGGAGTTAGAGGTGACCCCACAAAGAGATTTTTGAAATGCTGGAAGGGGTTGATAGAACATATGTGGGAAAGATGCTTCCAATTGTTGCCATCCAAAATTGGGGCCTTAAAAATAAAAGTTTCTATTCTAGCTGATAAGATATTCAGGAGAAGCTTCTTTTCACGGGGAGCACTCAGAATGTGGAACTCGCGACCACATGGAGTGATTGAGGTGGTGAGCATTGATGAATTCAAGGGGAAGCCAGGTAAGAGGTAGAAAGAAATAGAAGGTTATGTTGTTAGGATGAGATGAAGTAAGATTGGAGAAGACTACGGCGGCACGGTGGCACAGTGGTTAGCATTACTGTCTCACACCACCAGGGACCTGGGCTTAGTTCCCACTTGGGTCACTGTCTGTGTGGAATTTGCATTCTCTCCGTGTCTGCGTGGGTTTCTTCCGGGTGCTCCGGTTTCCTCTCACAGTCCAAAGATGTGCGCGTTAGGTGATTGGCCATGCTAAATTGCCCCTTAGTGTCCGGGGACTAGCTAGGTTAAATGCATGGGGTTATGAGGATAAGGGCCTGGGTGGGATTGTGGTCGATGCAGACTTGATGGGCTGAATGGCCTTCTTCTGCACTGTAGGATTCTATGGATTCTATGGAAGACTAGTATGGAGCATGAACAGTGGCATAGATCAGTTAGGTCAATTTCCTATTCCTATGCTGTAAGGCATGTCACTTGTTACCTTGATTCAAAAAGTTGGGTTAACATTACAATTATGAGTGGAGCCTATTTGCTGGTTCAGCTAATTAAAGTTAGTGTTTCATTTATTGACTTCATTCTGCAACTAAATGCATTCAAACTATTTGGTAAACAGCTTTTCCTAAGTAATTTATACGAGTGCAATTACCTTCATCTAACCAGGCCCAAGTTGCTGGTGTCTAGCCATATTCTTGTCAATCGATTGCTAGTGATGAATGTTTTCTTCTGATGATGTACTGTATTGAAAATCACTTAACCACATTTCCTGCAAAGTTTACAAGGTGATTACACCTTAAAATTGTCAGAATGGAACACAGAAAATGATAGGATGCTGGCAGCTCGACTGTCACATTGTAAAACAGCAGGGGAAACAAACAACTAGAAATTTGAGTCTACAGCACCCATTTTTCAAACAATTAAATTATAGTACTGGATTACAGTTATTGTGCATGTATATAACATTTCTAACTGCTTTATTCAATAAATCCTGTCAACCTCCTTTGCAGCATGGGCAATGGGGTAGGTATTTATAATTAGGACTCTGATACAGAGTGGCTTATTTGAATGGCCATGTTATTATTTCTATTTATTTCTATTGTATCAGTTGGTAAAATGAAAAACTGAAGCGTGTTCCTTGGACTTCCCTTTTGCACTGAGCTTGACTGTTCTGGAAAGAAAATATATGATGGTATTTGTTAACGGACCTTTCAAATAGTCTTTATGATCTTGACACACATCACTGGGGAACAATTTTTTCCACAAAACAGAAACATTCATAAATGTAATGAAGCTGCATTGACAATGTCGAAAAACTGCTACCGATAATTTACACATCCCCATTACATAGGCATGTTAATTATAATAAAATACGGGACGGCCAAATTCTGTGCACTTCAAAATCTAAAACCTCCTTAATAAACGAGTTTGTGCTTTTCCACATAAGACAGAATTGCTGTAACACAGCATGATTCCCGGGCTGACAATCTTACTGTGTTGTAAATGGATCTGTTAAATACTTTTTCACAATAAGGCATCAGTGTAATGAATAAAGTTGTAACAAAATAGACTCAGTTTACAGCTACCATATAATTAGGAATGTTGTGCTGTGGTTAGACATGATTGATTCCAAATGCACTGACGGTATTCCAGTAGATAGAATGGCTTCAAGCAATAATGGAAAACATACGTCTTCAATGTACTGGAAAATCTAAACTTTTCTCATTTTAGATCATTTCTTTTGTATCAGCATTCTGACAGATTGCCCTTTAAATATAGTACTTTTGATATAAAAGTCAACCTTATCAAGAATTTAATTCCAAGACTTTTAAAGAGCCTATCACAATGCAAGTGGTTTGTTCTTGCAAAACATATAGGGCAGGATTTCCCCCCCCTTCCCACGTGTTTTCTGACAGCAGAAGCATCTCGCCATTGGTCGTCGCCAGGATCTTCCAGTCCAGCTGATGTCTAGGGCATCTTATATTGTTCACCACTGTGTCACTGGGGAACCCATCGCGGGGTGGTTACCATTGGTGGCACCGGCTGATCTTGTCAGTGGGAAGGACAGGAAAAATCGGCCCAGTGCAGGCACTATTTTCAGCCTTTTGGAGAAATCTTAACTAATGCTGTCTGTCGACGAATGACATTCAAAGTTAAAGTAAAATTTATTTATTAGTCACAAGTAAGGCTTACATTAACATTGCAATGAAGTTACTGTGAAATTCTCCTAGTCTCCACAGTCCGGCGCCTGTTCGAGTCAATGCACCTAACCAGCATGTCTTTCAGACTGTGGGAGGAAACCAGAGCACTTGGAGGAAACCCACACAGACACGGGGAGAACGTGCAAACTCAACACAGTGACCCAAGCCGGGAATCGAACCTGACACTGTGAAGCAGCAGTGCTAACCACTGTGCTACCGTGCCGCCTCAAGTCAGTTTCTGAAACAACAGTAAGGTTGTATTATCCACAGGAGTAGTGTTTGCCATGCAGGGGCCTCTTGCAAATATTTGTATTGAGTTCCTTACATTTTACTGGACAATCATACTAAACATTACTGTAGAATAAGAATTTTTGGAAGAGCAAGTATTCGTATAGGACTGGGAAAATAGTATCACCCACATGGTCATGTAGAGAATCAGACAATGGGAGATTCTGTGTAGAGTCTGGAAGTAGCGAGCATGGAACCAACATCAATGCAGGGCTGTATCAAGGAGATGAACATGGCTATGAGTTGTTAATACATGGCTTATTTTCAGCCATTCAAGCTTTCAGACTTCTTGGTGAGACACCAAACCTTACAACAATGACCTACTTCATATGTCATCAAATTGAGAAATGTATAGATATGAAGAGGTATGTTCAGAGTGATAACTATCAAAGTGGTTGATAAAATGATCGTGAACTAGTTATTGCTGATTGTGTTTTACTGGGGCCTCTGAATTGTTCACAACCTTGTGTAATGTCTGAGTTGCAGCATACTGAATGACTTTGGATACTTTGTTATAATCTGGGCCAGTTTTACCAGACGTTTACACAATGGTTCGTCTAGAAATTGGCCCCAACTTTTGAGCAAAGCTGTTGCAATTCACAATGTATCCACGTTCATTAAGATCGAGGATGGCAGCATTCAAATATGATGTACACACCTCAATGGAATGATTGTAGATCAGGCAGTCCAGTCTTTTCAGTGCTGATGGGGGGAGCTCTGGGCTTCGGAGAGGACATCAGCAACATTGTCTACAGATGATGCGGTTCAGCTAGTTTGCTCTTCTGAAAGAGACCTGTCACTGTCACTCTTAATGGAGAGTTGCACAGAAGAATATTGCTGCAATTCTGAAAATGGCGAAGTGAACATTAGGGCAGCCAGTTCGGCTGTGTGACATCAGGCCTGATTTTATCATTGCGTTGTGCCGTTTTAGGGCGTGAAAACTTGGTAAAGTCGGGTGTGAGGCGAGTAGCTTCCTCGCTGGTTCCCCCTGACCTAGGCTCATGATGTGGAGATGCCGGCGTTGGACTGGGGTAAACACAGTAAGAAGTTTAACAACACCAGGTTAAAGTCCAACAGGTTTATTTGGTAGCAAAAGCCACACAAGCTTTCGAGGCTCTGAGCCCCTTCTTCAGGTGAGTGGGAATTCTGTTCACAAACAGAACTTATAAGACACAGACTCAATTTACATGAATAATGGTTGGAATGCGAATACTTACAACTAATCCAGTCTTTAAGAAACAAAACAATGGGAGTGGAGAGAGCATCAAGACAGGCTAAAAAGATGTGTATGATCAGGACTGCACCCGAAACAGGCGCGACAGCTATTTAAATGCATTTGAATACATTTGAATTGACTTACTGGGCTGCCCAACTTTACTGGCACTTCCCCCTTTTACTGCCATGTTCGCCCATCCAGAATTGGTGTAAAACAGATATACTCCATAGAAATCCGATTCGGGCGCTCCGGTTAGTGAGGAGGTAGGTGCCTAGCATCCGACAGCTCTCTGCTTGAGATTGGTGGGGCAGAGGGGTGGAGGTGGATCTGCTGCCACTCTGCCTGAGTTCAGTTGGGGGGGCGGGGGGGGGAAGGGGGGTCTGCTACCACTCTGCCTGAGATCATTGGAAAGGGGGGGAAGGTAGGTCAGCTACCATTCTGCCTGAGATCGGTGGGGGGGAGGGGGGTCCGCTGCCACTCTGCCTGAGATCAGTGAGGGGTGAAAGGGGTTCTGCTGCCACTCTGCCTGGGATTTGTGGGGGGGGGAAGGCGGAGGGGCCCACAGTCGGTCTGGGTAGTGGGGGGTTGGGGGGATAAGAGGGTCAGTAATGTTGTGGGGGTGGGGCAATGTCTGTGGGGTGCCAGGGGGAGGCATTATCCGTAGGGATATGGCAGGGGAGCAGGATTCTAACATTTTGTTTCTGCACATGTGCATTTGGAGGCGCCGATCGGAGCTGCAGGATTTCGGGTGCATTAAGCCCCGCCCACAGGCAGTGCGATTCGGAATGACTGATATTTTTTCAGGCAGAGTGCGTATGAGGGCGCCTCAGAACAGGTTTAAAAGTCGGATCTGAAACACTCCCAGTTTCAAGTCTGCCCAGCACTTAGAATCAAAATGGTAAAATAGAGCCCATTGTGTAGAAGAGTCTGGAAGTAGCCAGTATGGAGCAGGGCTGTACTTTGAAGATGTCAGGTTGCACTGATTCAAGGCCTTCGAGCACCACACAGGCAGATGAGCATCATCATTAGTAAATGGTTACCACATTTAAATAGAGGTAAAAACTATCTGTATTCCTGTGCTCTTTAGATTCCTGCCTGGTCCATGATTCTGCAAAATCCCCCATGATAGAAAGGAAGAAGAAGAGGGATATCTCTCATTGAAGATCTAAATTTATTCCCTGATGCTCTCTTTATAAAGAGGCTGCATTAAACAAGAAAGGTTCTATAAATGTTTCGGCTCCATGCTATAATCCTAGCCTTGATTGTCAAGGTAGATCCTCGAATTGCAATCAGGATGATGACATTGCCCTTTAGAGGGTAGGCAAGGATCTAAAAATAAGCTCATTTCTCTTTGGTGAAGTTGGAGCGATCACAATGTAAAAGGTTCTCACATTTGGGCCTACCCTATATTCTTTATTCGTCTTATAAAAAAGTGATGGGGGCTCTGCCCTTTGCAAAACCACATGAGATCTACTATCTTACGATGGGACTTCAGAGTTGCCTATTTTACAGTCCTTCCGACATACAGCCACCAGAGTTGCGTTGGGAGTGCGTGGAAAGGCCAAGGAATATTGACCCTCTCATACTAACAAGAATATGACAGCATGAAGAGAAAGCTAGCTCAAAGTTTAACAAACAGCTAATCATGGTTAATTGAATGCTTTTGGAATGAAGTGATGTAAACAGTGGGGGGTAAATTGGAAAGCCCTTGAAATCAGATATGGAGGGGCAGAATCTTCTGGCTGTTCACACCGGTGGGATTTTCTGGTCCTGCTGCAGTGAACGGAGATTTGGCTGAGCACCAAATTCTCCATCCTCACTTGCCGTGGCAGTGGAGAATAAACAGCCAGTAAGATTAAAGCGCGGATGGATGGATTCCTGATCGGTAAGGGAATTAAGGGTTATGGGGATCAGGCGGGTAAGTGGTACTGATCCACGTCAGATCAGCCATGATCTTATTGAATGGTGGGGCAGGCTCGAGGGGCTAGATGGCCTACTCCTGCTCCTATTTCTTATGTTCTTATGTTCTTAAGATCGTGTCCATGATTTCCCTTCAAAGTGGTGAAGACAGTGCACAATCACCGTGCAGCAGAGTGCTAAATGAAGTGTGGAGGTGCAGGCACATCTGTATTTGCTCATCCCATTGCAGTAGCTGGTGCTGGCCATTGTTGCAGTGGCCATCACTGAGGCAGTGCTACTGAAACCATTGGGGACCATTGTATGTAAACAGTTGCTTGGTCGTACAGAACTTGATCATTGTTAAAAAGGGAGACATGCTCACAAAACTTTTCATTCTACACTCACCAGGATAAACGCAAGAATGCCAGATTTCAAATGATTGCAACAATTCATACAACGGGAAAAAATAAGTTCTGATTAGTTGGCAAGTCAACTCTGATTTTGTCAGAGGCATTGCCATGGAGACAGCAGTGGGAAACTATTGACTCACTATGTTTCCGGGTAACTCACAAAAGTGCTAGGCTTGAACATATTCCTTTTGTTTGCAGCAAGCAGATTCTGTGTATATGCAGAGCTTTTAGTGCCTCAGCCCTGCCTTGACATTTTCTCACCCTTTTTATCACCCACATATGCTTACTGATTATTCTTTGTGTGTAGAGCTTTAGAACATTATTTTATGTTCAGGATATTATATAATTACAGATCTGTTATTTTATAAAACAGTAACAAGTGGTTTGAATTGTGTCTCAAATTTTACAAAATGATTATTGGGTTGTAACTAGGAGTACTGGATAATTGGAAAAAAATCCATGTAAGTATGCAATTCGCAATTCACTCCTAGCCTGTGACACTGATGAGTTCAAGGTCCATTATTACGTTGGAAAATTTTTCAAGGCGACAATGCTCTTAGTGTTTTATAAGATAATTAGAGGGTATGGGAAATTCAAGTAATACAAACTGAATGTTTAAGATGGCTTCATAGCAACGTAATGCTCCAACCAGAGCCAGTACATGCTCAGCACAATCCAACGCAATCAACTTCCGAAAAGATAGCTTTTATCTTTAAAGTCTGCAATATGTGTTTATAGACCTGAACCAATGACCTTCTAAATAATGCAAAACCAATACATATCGACTTTCCTATCAGTCCAGCTGACTTCAACGAGTGAGGTAAATCTTAAATCTCAGGGTTCAATTAACCTCAACCATAAATAAAAGCAGCAGTTAAATTTCCATTACAAAGCATTTAACAAATCAATGATGTGAACTAAAAATGTTTGAGATTGCACAAGCACTTATCAGGCTGTTCACCTGACTAAGACAAACAGGCAGTATTGACTCATCTTTATTGGGAGATAGTTATTTTTAATCTATTAACCATCTACAGATTAGCTTTAAAAGCAATTTAAATACATCCCATGCTCTTCTGGTGTAAACAAAGTAAAACTTGCTGGTGCTAGTTCTGTGAGGTAAGGTTCCTAACATGGAGCCTTTCTACTACTAAGCACAAATCAGAAAATTTAGGCTCTGGTTTTTTACTCATGAAGACTCTCTGTGCATCATTTCACAAAATGCCCTAATTTTTTTTTATTCATTCATGTGATGTAGGCTTTACAGGCAAAACCAGCATTTATTACTCAGCCCCAATGGGAAGGTGGCGGTGAGCTGCCTTCTTGAACCGTTGCAATCTATGTGCTGTAGGTACACCCACAGTGCTGAGTAGTTTGATACAACTGAGTAGCTTACTCGGCTATTTCAGTTGTACAGAAGTAAAATAATTATCCTTACATATGCTATCTATCACAAACCAATCGTGTTTTTTGGCAAGAACTCGGCATTTCCATTGGCAAATTGGAGGTGCCCATTCTAGTGATAAACTCGAGTACTCGAGTGTGTCCAAGTATGCAGTGTTTTTCTCAAGAAAGGTAATCTGCAAAGCAGAAGTTTGTAAGGCCCTATTTTAGGGTGGCCTTGGATCATTTATACTGACCACCTTTATGTCATTTGTCCAAAGACAGTTCCCCATATAAGATCTGCTTGGGGATTCTGTAGTCATCCATGCAGAGACATGGTCTGCCCATCTACGTTGAATTTTCTGGAGGGGGGTCTCCATGTTGTTGTGCCCAGCATAACGAAGGATCTGATTGTGATTTTTGCCAGGCATTGTTTTCTCATGATGCACCTCAAGTGACTTTGGTGGAAATGTTTCAGAGTTTTGATGTGGCATCAATAGCAGACCCAGGCTTCAGTGCCATACAACAAGGACAGGGGCCTGGCAGTGTTTGATTTTAGTCTTCAGCTTAATATGATGCTGCTTCTAGTAAAGATCTAGGAATCGGCTGCAGGTAGATCTTGTTTTCTGGATGGGTGCACTGATATCTTCAACAATCTTCAACGATCCCTGGCCAACACACCGTGAAGGTATAAGAATTCTTGTACAACTTTGCCATCAATGGGTGTGCCTGGTGCTTTAAAATGTATGCCTGAATGTATGTATGAGCTGAAACATAAGCTCAGTCTTCGAGACGTTGAATTAGAAACGAAAGTTTTTGGCAGCATTCTTGAATATGTTTGCCTCAGTCTGGATGTCGTCCTTTTTGCCGGCAGTTAGACCCAGTTATCTGCACATAGAAGCTCTCTGATTGCTGCCTCTGTGACTTTGGTAAGGGCATTTAATCTGGAGAGTTTGAAGAGCTTCTCTGAATGGAACCATGGCGGAATTTTATGTTCCATCCCTCCAGGCAAGTCCTGAGGTAGGTGGGCAGGAGTGGGTGGGGGGAGCCTAAAATTGCATGGACGGGATTTCCCCTGCAATCTCATGCATCGTAACCAAGATGCAATGCCTCATACAGGAAGCACGCTTGTGCCCCTATTGGGGCCCTTAATTGGCCACTTAATAGCCACTTACTTTTCCCACCCAGCCTCGAGTTTTAGGTTTGTGGGCACTGGTCGGAACAGCGTGTAAAACTATAAAAATTAAAATCCCCATCCCGGGAAGGGAGGAGTGAAAGATCTGAGAGTCAGCACGGGACCTGGGAACCTTGACCCTCCACCCCCATCCCCCCGATATTATTAAACTAGAAAGAGTGCAGAAAAGATTTACTAGGATGCAACCGGGACTTGATGGATTGAGTTATAAGGAGAGGCTGAATAGACTGGGACTTTTATCTCTGGAGCGTAGGAGGCTGAGGGGTGACCTTATAGAGGTCTATAAAATAATGAGGGGCATAGACAAGGTAGATAGTCAATATCTTTTCCCAAAGGTAGGGGAGTCTAAAACTAGATACAAGGGTAATAAAGGCAGAAACCCTCAGCTCATTTAAAAGATGTTTGAATATGCATCTGAAATCGGCACCTTCCAAGGATGTGGACTAAGTGTTGGAAAATGGGATTAGGCTGGGTGGCTTTTTGGTTGGTGCAGATATGATGGGCAGAGTAGCCTCCTTCTGTGCTGCAATTCTTTCTACATCTCTGCAAGTTTTCTAAATATCTGAAAAGGAGGAATGTGCGGTGACTTGGGGGAAATTAGGGCGTGGCAGAATGTGAATTGCTCCTTATGAGAGTCAGCACAGACATAAATGGCCAAATGGCCTTCCTCTGTGCTGTAACAATTGTATGATTCCTGGAATCATAGAATCCCTACAATACAGATAGAATGCCTACAATACAGAAGGAGACCATTTGCACCATTGAGTCTGTACCGACCACATCCCACTCTATTCCCTTTACCCCACACATTTACCCTGCCAATCCCCCTGACACTAGGGTCAATTTAGCATGGCCAATCCACCTAACCTGCACATCTTTGGATAGTGAGAGGAAACCGGAGCACCTGGAGGAAACCCACGCAGACACAGGGAGAACGTGCAAATTCCACACAGACAGTGACCCGAGGCTGCAATTGAACCTGGGTCCCTAGTGCTGTGAGGCAGCAGTGCTAACCACTGTGCAACCATGCCGCCATTTCTTCTATAAGCTCAACACCAATTTTGCAAACAGCTAATCGGATATGTCCTTTCTTTTAGTGGTGCAGAACAAAAATAGAAATTTAGCCCTGTAGGCAGTGTTAGAATGCAACCAATGATAACATTGGATCTTATGATGTGACAAATGGTAACATGCTGTGAGGGTCAGCTGACCTGGTAGACTATGTAACTAATGACAAAATGATGTGGTGGTCAGCTGACTCAGTATAAATAAGAAGCAGTTGGGAATTGTGGGGAGCTTGGATGGTCCAGGGTGTGGCCTCAAGTGTTGGAGTAATGAAGTTTCTTAATTAAACCTTTCTCTTTGATTTACTTGTTGGAATAAGTTTTTATTTTATTTCATTGCTTGCAACTGAAGAGTTCCTTCAGCTGGATGAACAGGCAGCATGTAAAATACAGCATTGTTTTTTCTTTGTTCAAGTGATATTCAGTTTTGATGCTAAAACTAGAAGAAAATGCATGGGATGGCATAGTATGTAGAGGATGGAAAGAGACCATTCATCCTGAGTGGACCAGGCTGATGTTTATGCTCCAGGTAAACTTCCTTAGTCCCATCCGATTTCATCAAACCTTATCACTCTCATTTTCAATTGTTTATCTAGGCTCCCCTTAAATGTTATTTGCTTCAACCACTTCTTGTGATAATGAGTTACATATTCTAATCATTCTCCAGGGAAAGGTGTTTCTCTGGAATTCCCTATTGGGATTAATAATGACTATCTTATGGCTCTCAGCTTTTGTCTCTTCTACAAATGAAAACTTAGGCTAAATTTCCCTGATTGCTGGTAAGCCCTCCCATTTGGACCACAAGTGGCTTGTGACCCGCTTTGGTTGGAGGACATGGATGGGGGGTGGGGGCGCATTGTTGCTCGCATACCACCCCCAAGAGCTGCTGGTCCAATTAGAGGCTGAACAGCTTCATCAGTACCACAGCTGTTGTTGGCCATTGCTGAGGCTGCAGCTTCAGGGAGAGGATACATCAATGGTTTGGTGCCCTTAGAGTTCGGGTTGACTGGGGGGGGAGAAGCTGAGGCCTGATAACCATCACCCGCCCCCCCACCCCCCCCCAAACCGCCAGAACACACTGGCAGGTTGCCAAGTACTCCCCATATTGTGGCAGGCTCTCCCAATGCAGACAAAATGCCACTGGAGGCAGGGAGTGGCTTTTAACTAGCTGCTAATGTAGCCTAATTGGCCATTCATCCAGGCCAACAACTTTCTTGCCACCTCCAATATGGCATAGCAGTGAGGAGACAATTGGCTCTCCCCCCGCGCCGCCTAATGCCTTACCTCTCCATTTTGGGAGCCATGCTGTCTCCTAGCCCATTCCCAAAGGGCCTGGAAAATTCTGCACATATTCTCTCAGTCTCCCCTATCAAACATTCTCACAGGACTGAATATAAATGTTCAGATTCACTCTCACGTTTTGGGGATAGGGGTGTGGAGGCCAGCAACAAATCAGGAATCTGAAAGTTCATTTATCAGTGGCTCAGCGTTAACATCCTGCTTCCAGTGACACGGACAGGTGCTCATGGGCTGCTCCTGACTGTTGAAGCCTGGATACCTGAAGGTGAGGGTCAGAATGGAACCATTCTAAAACTGGCAAGTGAGAGACAAGAACTCAAGTGATGGAGGTTCAACAAGGGAAAGCAAGGGTGGCACGGTGGCACAACGGTTAGCACAGCACCAGGGACGGGGGTTTGATTTCAGCCTTGGGTGACTGTGTGGAGTTTGCATGTTCTCTTTGTGTGTGTGTGTGGGTTTCTTCCGGGAGCTCCAATTTCCTGGAAGCGCCCGGCAATCCAGCATGACCAATCCACCTAATCCGCACATTGTTGGACTGTGAGAGGAAACTGGAGCATCCGGAGAAAACCCACACAGACATGGTAAGAATGTGAGAAATGAGCCATAGCCTGTTCTGACAGGTATAAATATATGGATAATCAACAGCTTTGATCATTTACTTTGTTTTTAAATTAAATCCTGATACAGGAAATTCTGGACACGGTACATAGTGTTGAAAAATTCAAGCGAAGAAAGATATTAACATTTGGTGCAACGCTCAGTCAAGGTCTGTGTCCATTTAATCCGGCTGCTCACAACAAAATTCTTTAATGCTTTAATTTCAATAGGACAATGATAGAATCTGTTTCTTGCACCAGAATGTTTGGATTCGCAGTATTAAAAATTCAAAATTTTAATCGTGAATGCACAGAACCCTTAAGCTCATTAAGGAGCTTAATTAAGAGGCTGTGATTGGCAAGAGTACTCTCCCCATCCCCAGCAGCCCCCCACCCCATCCCTGTCACCGAGGCATCAGGTCAGCTCTAGGACAGCGACTTTTTAAATCTTGCCGGTACCAGGTCCCAACTCCGAATCCCTTGAGAAATCAGTTCTAAGTTTGTGGAAATGGGTGTCTCTCTTCAAAGTCCTGCTTTAGGAAGGTACAAGAAATGTCAGACTGCCATGGCCTGAAAAGAGGGAAACTTTAGAAATATAGAAATGTCACTTCTTAAATTGGGAGCCATTGGTATAAAGGGTATCATCCAAATCAAATTGAGAACTAAAGTTTCTCAAATTTTAGCTTTCTTTGTGAAAACATTCTTTTTAGAAACATAGAAAAAACTACAGCACAAAACAGACCCTTCGGCCCCACAAGTTGTGCCGAACATATCCCTACCTTTTAGGCCTACCTGTAACCCTCCATCCTATTAAGTCCCATGTACGCATCCAGGAGTCTCTTAAAAGACTCTATTGAGTTTGCCTCCACCACCACTGATGGCAGTGTAAGTTTTAGGGCAAATCCTCCATGATTAAAGAACCCAGGGATAAGGAAAATGGCCGGCTGGCTGTCAGGCCACATGAATATGCAAGAGGCTGGGAATAACGAGAAGGTCGAGACAGGGATGATCTAATCAACAGGAAACAAAGGAGAAACCATGGCCAGCAGACGAGGAGTAAATAGCCCAGCAGCAAAACAATGAGAACAGAGATCATTCCATCCACAGACAACATCAATGACTCAGCTCGCTGATGGGATTCCAATCAGGATGACTCAGAGAACATTTAAAAGACATTAAAATACCAATTAAGGGCGGTCCCGACAGTTCCGGCCCTTTTGTTCCAGTCAATCAAAACTACCTATGATCAGAAACTGTTTTGTGTGAGAGAATCACTGGTTGAGGTTTTAAAAAGGGGCAAGCAAGCTCTGGTCTCCCTCTCTCCTCTCTCTTCTCCTGTTCCTGCCTGCCTCTCGTTCATCTCCAGCATGCAGCCCGAAGCCCACTGAGCAATTTAAACTAGGATTGTGAGTATCCTCTGTTAATTCGCGATGTTCCCGAGATCATCATAGTGGATGAGGCTTTGGGGAAGGGGGGGGGGGGCTTTTGCATGCACCTTTCATAGTTTAAGACACTGGTAAACTTGTGTAAAGTAAGCATTCCCGTTGTGCCCGTTTTAGTATTCCTTCCATAGCTATAGTCTTATAGAGCATAAGGCATTGTGTGTTGTTTCCCTGGTGTTTGGTGATCTTGACCTTGATGTTTTAATAAATATATATATATATCTTTGACTTCCATTGGAGTCCGTTTTGATCTTTTCAATTTCTCACCAACGATCTCTGACCAAGTCACAATATTAAATATCCCTCACCATAATTCCGGAGTCTAGAACTGAGGGTACTCTGGGCGCTTCGAAACCGCCCACTTAGGAAAGGCTGCCAGGTAGTGGATAGGCAGCAGTTTCCTTTTCTCTCTCTTGGGAGGGCTACTCTAGTGAAGTAGACGCAAGGTGGCCGTTGTTCCATCGGCGAGAGAGAGAATCACTTGGGCATTGGTGGGGTTTGGGTAACGGAGAACCAAACCTAAAATAAGCCCAGTGGAATTAAATAGGGGATCCCGCTACAGCAGCTGATTCCACCGAGGTGCCTCAGCCTATCCTCATAAGGCATGCCACTCAATCCAGGCAACATCCTTGTAAATCTCCTCTGCACCCTTTCAATCTTTTCCACATCCTTCCTGTAATGAGGTGACCAGAACTGAGCACAGTACTCCAACTGGGGTCTGACGAGGGTCTTATATAGCTGCATCAATATCCCCGGACTCCTAAACTCAATCCCTCGATTGATAAAGGCCAGCACACCATACACCTTCTTAACCACCTCCTCCACCTGCGGGGCTGATTTTAGAGTCCTATGGACCCGGACCCCAAGGTCCTTCTGATCCTCTACAGTACTAAGAGTCTTTCCCTTTATATTGTACTCCTTCATCCTATTTGACCTGCCAAAATGGACCACTACGCATTTATCTGGGTTGAAGTCCATCTGCCACTTCTTCACCCAGTCTTGCATCCTATCTATGTCCCTCTGTAACTTCTGACATCCCTCCAGACTATCCACAACCTCACCAACCTTCGTGTCGTCGGCAAACTTACCAACCCATCCCTCCACTTACTCATCCAGGTCATTTATGAAAATGTCAAACAGCAAGGGTCCCAGAACAGATTCCTAGGGCACACCACTGGTGACCGACCTCCGTTTAGAAAAAGACCCATCTATACCCACTCTCTGCCTCCTTTGGGCAAGCCAGTTCTGGATCCACAGGGCAGCAGCCCCTTGGATCCCATGCCCTCTCACTTTTTCTAGAAGCCTTGCATGGGGGACCTTATCGAATGCCTTGCTAAAATCCATATAAACCACATCTACCGCTTTCCCTTCGTCAATGTATTTCGTCACATTTTCGAAGAACTCCACCAGGCTCGTAAGGCACGATCTGCCTTTGACAAAGCCATGCTGAGTATTCTTGAGCGTACTAAACCTCTCTAAAGGCTCATAAATCTTGTCCCTCAGGATCTTCTCCATCAGCTTACCAACCACTGAGGTTAGACTCACCGGTCGGTAATTTCCTGGGCTATCCCTATTCCCCTTCTTGAAAATAGGAACCACATCCGCAATCCTCCAATCCTCCGGCACCTCTCCCATCTCCATCGACGACGCAAAGACCATCGCCAGAGGCTCTGCAATCTCTTCCCCCGCCTCCCCCAGTAACCTGGGGTACATCCCATCTGGACCCAGCGACTTATCTATCTTGATGCCATTCAAAGATTCCAGCACAACCTCTTTGTTAAAGTCCACATACTCAATCTTTTCAGTCCACCACAAGCCCGCAGTACATCCACCCACGCTTTCTTTATAAGTTTATTTTTTGATGCCCGCCCTCATCTGTATAAATGATTTTCCGTATCTGATTGGTATAGGGGTTGTTGGGCAAATACCTGACAATATAAAAAAGATGGAATTTGCATTTACACTGCACCTTTCACATCCACAATACTTTTGCAGTGTTACCATTGCTTTAAATACCATTTGCATTCAACAAGGTCCAGCTAAACGCAACGTTGCTTGAGGGATAAAAATTGAGCAGAATACTGGGAATAACTCCCCATGGCACGGATTCTTTTACACCCATTTGGGAGAGCAGAACTGGACTCATGTTTTAGCCTAGATTATACCTTCCAGCCACTGCAATCATAAGATAGTAAGACATAATAACAGAAGTAGGCCATTCGACCATCGAGTCTGCTTCACCATTCAATAAGATCATGACTGACCCTCAACTCCACTTTCCCATCTTATCCCCATAACCCTTGATTCCCTTACTGATTAAAAACCTGTCTATCTTAGCCTTGAACACACTTAATGGTCCAGCCTCTACAGCTCTCTGCAGTAAAGATTTCCACAGATTCAATACGTTCAAAGAGAGAAGAAATTCCCCCTCATCTCTGTCTTAAATGGGCGACCCCTTACTTTGAGGTTATGGCCTCTGGTCCTAGAATCGAGCTTGAACCCACAGCCTTCTGACCCAGAAATAAAAATGTTACCACTAAACCAGAGCAAACATCCTAGTAACAAGGAAATTCAAGAAAACTCTTTGTTTGCAAGACTGAAGTTAAAGACAACATTTGAAGCCAATTGAGAGAAAGCAAAAACCAAAATCCCCGTGTTCTGTTGCCGGTACAACCAAGACAAAAAGGAAAGTTATGGAATTATCTCAAAATGCCAACAAATGAGCCATTAGAAATTGTCGGAAAGTACTGCAGTTCTGGCTCTTCTGGTGACTGTCAGGCAACAATTTTGCTATCCATTTGGGACTGGAGTCACATTAATAATTTTGGACCTGTATCCCTATAATACGCCATGGGGACCCTGATGATGATTTGGACTGGTATGAATAAGGCCATTTTCAATGATTGGTCTTGCAGCAATTTCACCTCAGTCACCAAGTAACCCAATCAGGAATTCTGAAGAAACTTCTTTCCCCAGAATGGTGGGAATGTGGAACACTCTGCCACAGGGGGTGTTTGAAATCGAGCCACATTTAAGGAGAAGCTGGGCAAACATTTAGGGAGAAGGGGTAAAACATTATATCGATCTGAATAAGGAAAGATGGGAGGTGGCTCAAGTGGAATAAAAGCACCAGCATCTACTCATTAAGTTGAATGGCCCATTTCTGTACTGCACACCCTATGCTGTTGGTGAGGATTTAAACTAACTTGGGGAGGTGGGGATGGAGGTGGGGGGGGGGGGGGGGGAGGGGGGGGGGGGGGGGGGGGGGAGTTGTTGGGAACCAAGATATAGCATTAGCAAGGAGAAACAAGATTACAAAGGATTAGGAGAGGCAATTGGCACCAAAATTAATAAAGTAAGGTATTAGAGGTCAGAGCAAGTGGCATCAAGGTCTAAATTAGGTTTACAGTGCATGTGTAAAAACACACAAGCGAGGTTTAAAAAAAGATTGATAAGCTGCTGGCACAGATAACCACAGGGGTATATGCTGTGATGATAATGGAAATCTGTCTCAAAAGAAGGATGAGACTATGTGTTAAAGATTCCTGGATAGAAGATGATCAAGAAAGTTCAGGAGGCAGTGGTGTAGTGCTATTGTCACTGGACCAGTAATCCAGAGATCCAGAGTAAGGTCCTGGGGACCTGGGTACGAATCCCACCACGGCAGATGATGACATTTAAGTTCAATAGAAATCTGGAATTAAAAGTCTAATGATGACCTTGAAACCATTGTCGATTGTCGTAAAAACTCAGCTGGTTCACTAAAGTCCTTTGGGAAGGAAATCTACCATCCCTACTTGATCTGGCCTACATGTGACTCCAGACCCACAGCAATGTGATTGATGCTTAAATGCCCTCTGAAATGGTCTAGCAACCCACTTAGTTCAAGGGCAATTAGGGACAGAGTCTGATAAAAGGCTCCCCACTTGCCTGGATGAGTGCCGTGCAACACCAACAACACTCAGAAGGCTAACCACAATCCAGAAGCCGTACTCTTGTTCGGATAGCTCCCTATCTGCTCTATTTGGTCAATTTAAGATGGCATGTTTTGTTTTATGATTTTTGAATTGTCAACTTTTCTGGACCTGGGCCAGCTTTTTTGAAGCTGTTTGTCAGTTCTTCTGGGTGTTCTAAGTTGTCCTGTAATCGGACCAATAGAATATAGAGG
This sequence comes from Mustelus asterias, assembly GCF_964213995.1. Taxonomy (NCBI): domain Eukaryota; kingdom Metazoa; phylum Chordata; class Chondrichthyes; order Carcharhiniformes; family Triakidae; genus Mustelus; species Mustelus asterias. The sequence continues at coordinate 119,979,374 of NC_135801.1, read as the reverse complement.
GTTGTCCTCCACCGTTTGTTGCTCCTCATGGAATATGCATCATTAACAGAAATATGGGATACATTGCAACTCTGGCAAAGAACTAATGGAGATTGAAACAATCACTCATAGTTGGCTGTAACTAGAGCCAAGACGCTCGTTCTCCGATGTACACAGGGCCTACTGTTACATCTGACACTGAGTAGGATCACAGGGCTTTTGCTGTTCATAACACACACATTCATCACACAGTACTGACAGCAGCAGGAATCAGCCCATTCCACAATGTGATGCATTAATATACCAGTGAAGCAGTTTAGACCATTGGATAAGTCACATCAGCATGAAGCATGGTGTTGGATTATTCCAGAGGGAAGCCGATCATAATTTGTGATGCTGCCCAACAGGAGCAGCTACTTCACAACCCAATTGTAGTGAGTTGGCAAGAGAATGAAATAATAAACACATGGCACTAAACACAAAATAATTTATTACTAGAATAGTCCTGTTTAATAACATCAAAGATTCATGGCAAAAATATTATTCACATTGGCAAACTCCGTAGTGGCTGCATGGACAACTAACTACAGGTGCTTGTCTTAAAGACACACATCATCTGCAACACAACTGAATCTGTTAGCTTAACCTTATCTTTTATTGAGAAATGAGTGCATTAACATGGCAGCTGGGGGATTTTGCTAAAAGCCTGAATGGGCTCTTAATTTTTATTTTATTCTACTTCATTGCAATATGTATTACACAAAAATAAAAATTTGCTTTAATAATTAATCACAATTGGTTGTTTTTAGAGGTGCTCGTTGATATTAGGCAGTAAATTTTCCATTTCAATGTTCAGGGCTCACGTCAGAAGCGCATATTGCAAAAGTGCGCATTTTGAGCCTGTGATTTTCCACCTATTAATTTTAATGGACAGAAAATCAAATTCTAGGAATGCACAATTTAGCAATATGTACTCCTGGCATGCTGCCCCAGTGCAGAAGTAAAATAATTATCCGTACATTTTCAATCTCTTTCTAAGATTGGTAATCCCTTTGAAAATACAAACAGGAATGCATATTTATATTTAATGCAAACAGAACATGCTGGAAGTGTGTCGCCTGTCAAGTAGCAACTGCTGAAGGAAAAGACAGATTATAATGTTTTGGTTGTTTGCCTATAATCAGAACTGCAAAGCTAAAGCTGAACCTAGTCTTCAGTTGTGATGAAGGGCACTTTCCAAAATTTAATAACTTGCATTTTCTCTTTACAGATGCAGACCAACCTCCTGCCTGTTTCCAGAAATATTTTATTCCTGATTTGTGGGGAGAAGGATTGGGAGGGGGGGGGCGGGGTGGTCGGCAGCAAGGGCAAGGGAACGGCTTCCGGCAGGTACCCCTTCTTCCCAATGCCATGTTCCTCAATCAAAGACGGTTAGTGCCTTTTTAAACATTCATTTACAGGCTAGGCCAGCATTTATTGTCCTTCCCCAGTTGGCCTTGTGAAGGTAATGGTGAGCAGCCTTCTTGAACTGCTGCCCTCCCTGAGATGTAGGTACACCATAGTGCTGTTAGGGAGGGAATTCCAGGATTTTGACCCAGTGACGTTGAAGGAACGGTGATATATTTCCAAGTCAGAATGGTGAGTGATTTGGAGGGGAACCTCCAGGTGGTGGTGTTCCCAGGTATCTGCGGTTCTTGTCCTTCTAGATGGTAGTGGGCGTGGGTTTGGAAGGTGTTTCATAAGGAGCCTTGGTGAGTTCCTGGAATGCATCTTGTAGATGGTACATACTGCTGCTACTGAGCATTGGTAGTGGAAGGAATGAATGTTTGTGGAAGGGATAGCAATCAAGTGGCTGCTTTGTCTTGGATTGCGTTGAGCTGAATGTTATTGGAGGTGCACTCATCCAGGCAAGTAGAGACTATTCCATCACACTCCTGATGTGATGTGATTTTAAACGGTGGACAGGCTTTGGAGTGTCAGGAGGTGAGTTACTCACCTCAGGATCCCTAGTCTTTGACCTGCTCTTGTAGCCACAGTATTTATATGATTTGTCCAATTCAGTTTCTGGTCAATGGTAACCCCCAGGATGTTGATAGTGGGGTATTCAATGATGGTAATGCTGGAGATGGTCATTGTCTGGCACTTGTGTGGCATAAATGTTATTTGCCACTCATCAGCCCAAGCCTGGATATTGTCCAAGTCTTGTCGTACTTGCGTATGACTGCTTCAGTACCAGGGGGTCATGAATGGTGCTGAACATCAGCGAACATCCCCACATCCCCACTTCTGATCTTATGATGGAAGGGAGGTCATTGATGAAGAGGCTGAAGATGGTTGGGTTGAGCACACTACCCTGAGGAACTCCTGCAGTGATGCCCTGGAGCTGAGATGTTTGACCTCCAACAACCACAACCGTCTTCCTTTGTGCCAGGTAGGTGTCTCACAAGTGAAGGGTTTTCCCCCTGATTGTCATTGATTCCAGTCTTGCTAGGGCACCTTGATGCCACACTTTGTCAAATGCAAGGGCAGTCACTCTCACCTCACCTCTCGAATTCAGCTCTTTTGTCAATATTTGAACCAAGGCTGTAATGAGGTCAGGAGCTGAGATCCTAGCAAACTGAGCATTAGTGAGCAGGTTATTGTGCAGTAATTATTGTGGAGTAGCCAGGATGTTGCCTGGTATGGAGGGCATTAGCTATGAGGAGAGATTGGAGAAACTTGGTTTGTTCTCACTGGAATGACGGAAGTTGAGGGGCAACCAGATAGAAGTCTACAAGATTATGAGGGGCATGGACAGAGTGGATAGTCAGAAGCTTTTTCCCAGGGTTGGAGAGTCAATTTCTAGGGGGCATAGGTTTAAGGTCTGAGGGGCAAGATTTAAAGGAGATGTACGAGGCAGGTTTTTTACCCAGAGGATGGTGGGTGCCTGGAATTCGCTGCCGGGGGAGGTAGTGGAAGCAGATACGACAGTGACTTTTAAGGGGCATCTTGACAAATCCATGAATAGGATAGGAATGGAGGGATATGGTCCCTGGAAGGGTAGCAGGTTTTAGTTCAGTTGGGCAGCATGGTCGGTGCAGGCTTGGAGGGCCGTAGAGCCTGCTCCTGTGCTGTAATTTTCTTTGTTCTTTGTTCTTTAATTGCCGATTGATGGCACTATTGAAGACCCTTTCGATCACTTTCCTGATGATTGAGAGTAGACTGATGGGGCGGTAATTGACATGGTTGGGTTTGTACTGTTTCTTGTGTACAGAACATACCTGGGCAAATTTCCACATTGCCGGGTAGATGCCAGTGTTGTAGCAATACTGGAACAGCTTGAGTAGGGGCACAGGTCTTCAGTACTATTGCCGGAATATTGTCAGGGCCCATAGCCTTTGCAGTATCTAGTGCCTTCAACCATTTCTTGATATCAAGAAATGATATCAAGTGAATCAAATTGATTGAATACTGGCATCAGTGATGTTGGAGGAAGCCGAGATGGATTATCCACTAAACACTTCTGGCTGAAGATTGTTGCAAATACTTCAGCCTTTTCTTTTGCACTGATGTGCTGGACTCCTCCATCATTGAGGGTGGGGATATTTGTGGAGCCTCCTCCTCCAATGGGTTGTTTCATTCTCCACCACCATTCACGGCTGGATGTGGCAGAACTACAGAGCTTAGATCTTATCCACTGATTGTGGAATTGCTTAGCCCTGTCGATTACTTGCTGCATTATGCTGTTTGGCACACAAGTATTCCTGTGTTGTAGCTTCACCAGGTTGGCAACTCATTTTTAGGTATATCTGTTGTGGCTTCTGGCATACCTTCCTGCAACCTTCATTGAACTAAGGTTGATCCCTGGCTTAATGATAATGATAGAGTGGGGTGTTATGATTCAGGTCAGAAACTCCAGAGTGTTCTATGGAGACCACCTGGATCATACGTTTTGCATCTTGGATTTGGCTAGGATAAGCATGAGATGTTTCACTTCAGGTATGATTCAAGTGACCCATTAAGGAGCTTATATCAAACAATTTATTTAAGAATATAGTTAAGATGTATAGTAAGAAAATTAGCGAGAACTTTCATCAATTACAAACAATCATGATCATGTATAACCCTTAACAAAGATATCTACAATGTTCCAATCAAACCAAATCCTTGCCGTAGACAAATCCCTTTAAACAGGTTTAACACAGCACAGACTAATGCTCATGTGACCCTGGTAATTGAGTCCTTTGGTTGAAGTCTGCAGTTCTCTGGATTCACTCTGAACAGTTTGAAGACAAGGCAGCTTCCCAAAGCCCCAGAGAGACTCTTGTCCAGCCCCCAACATCAGCAGATTTTCACCTTCAGGAAAACAAGAGAATTTCCAAAGGAAAAATAAAACAGGGAGAGGGAAAACACTTCTTTTTAGCTTTCTGTCCCTTCTAAAACTAAAAACTCAAACCAGCAGCTCCAAATTGAAAATAAAACCTTAAGACCATAAGGCATAGGAGCAGAGTTAGGCCTCTCAGCCCATCGAGTCTGCTCCACCGTTCAATCATGGCTGAGTTTTTTATCATCCCCATTCTCCTGCCTTTTCCCCATAACCGCTGATCCCCTTATTAACCAAGAACGTATCTATTTCTGTTTTAAAGACATTCGATGACCTGGCCTCCACAGTCTTCTGTGGCAAAGAGTTCCACAGATTCACCATTCTCTGGCTGAAGAAATTCCTCCTCACTCTGTTTTAATGGATTGTCCCTTTAGCCTGAGGTTGTGCCCTCTGGTTCTAGTTTTTCCTACTAGTGGAAACATCCTCTCCACGTCCACTCTATCCAGGCCTCGCAGCCTCCTGTAAGTTTCAATAAGATCCCCACTCATCCTTCTAAACTCCAAAGAGTACAGACCCAGAGTCCTCAATCGTTCCTCATATGACAAGCTCTTCATTCCAGGGATTATTCTTGTGAACCTCCTCTGAACCCTTTCCAAGGCCAGCACATCCTTCCTTAGATACGGGGCCCAAAACCGCTCACAATACCCCAAATGGAGTCTGACCAGAGCCTTATACAGCCTCAGAAGTAGATCCCTGCTCTTGTATTCTACCCCTCTTGACATGAATGCATTGCATTTGACTTCCTAACTGCCGACTGAATCTGCACGTTAACCTTAAGAGTATCTCGAACAAGGATTCCCAAGCCCATTTGTGCTTCTGATTTCCGAAGCATTTTCCCATTTAGAAAATAGACTACGCCTCCATTCCTCCTTCCAAAATGAAAAGAAAACTGTCCAAAAGCACATGACTGTCCTTCTAACAATGCAGGATCATTAAACTAATCCCAGAGTAAACACAAACAACCCCATTTAAGGCACTTAAGTATCAACAAAAGAACATTTCCAGTCAAGCCATCAACAATGACACCACTGAAGCTGTGACCTAAGAAACCACTGAAGTTGTGAGGTGCAGAAATCATGTTTTGATAAAAGACCTTTTTTAAAGGTACACTAACGTCACAGGGGTATATGCTGGGCCATGAGATTACAGATTGTGGGTGAGTACATTCTGCTGCTGTTGATGGCCCACAATGCCTCATGGATGCCTCAACTTGAGTTGCTAGGTCGAAATCTATTCCGTTTAGCATGGTGGTAGTGATGGAGGGTATTGTCATTGTGAAGATGGGACTTCATCTCCACAAGGACAGTATGGTGTTCACTCCTATTGATATTGTCATGGGCAGATGCATCTGCGGCTGGCAGGTTGGTGAGGATGAGGTCAAATATGCTTTTCCCTCTTGTTGGTTCCCTCACCACCTGCATGAGACCCAACCTAGAAGTTATAACCTTTAGGAAATGGTCAGCTCGGTCTGTGGTAGTATAACCGAGCCTCTCTTCCTGATGGACATTGAAGTCCCCCGCCCAGAGTGCATTCTGTGTCCTGTGCTTCCTCCAAGTGGTGTTCAACATGGAGGAGCACTGATTTATCAGCAGAGAGGGGACTGTATGTGGTAATCAGCAAGAGATTTCATTGCCCATGTTTGACCTGTCCGCCATAGAGTCTGGAGTCAATGTTGAGGACTATCAGGGCAACTCCCTCCCACCTGTATATCAATGTGCTTCCATCTCTGCTGGGTCTGTCCTGCTGGTAGGGGCAGGACATATCCAGAGATGGTGAAGGTGGTGTTTGGAACATTATCTGTAAGATATGATTCCATGAGTATAACTATGTCAGGCTGTTACTTGACTAATCTGTGGGACAGCTCTCCCAATTTTGGCACAAGCCCCCAGATATTAGTAAGGAGGACTTTGCAGGATCAGGTTCGACAAGGCTGGGTTTGCCATTGTCATTTCCGGTGCCTAGGTCAATGCCAGGTGGTGTGCCTGGTTTCATTCCTTTTGTTTTATTTGTAGTGGAATGGCTTGCTAGACCATTTCAGAGAGTATTTAAGTGTCAACCACATTGCTGTAGGTGTGGAGTCACATGTAAGCCAGACCAGGTAAGGACAGTAGATTTCCTTCCCGAAAGGACATTAGTGATCGAGGGCTCCCCTTGGTTCCCCCGCAACCCCAAGGAGGTATCAGGTCCACCTGCAGTTGGTTTAATACCAGCAGTGACGGGCTTAAGTGGTCATTATTTTGTCACTTAAAGATCTCAATGGACAGTGGAGCAAGGAAACTGATCATGGACCTTCCTGCCCATAACTTAATTGTGATGGAGGCAGGAAGGTAACAGGGTTCAGGTATGTCACTGTCATAACCAAATAAATGCCATTCCCACCTTTAGGCTCATCACCAGAGTGGGCAGAAGATTCTGCCCATTATCCCTCAGTCCCAAATGGCCTCCTAATCCTCTAATGTGATGGTTAGGTAGCATGTACTCATAATGAGCCTGTAATGTGTCCCCCACCACATTGATAGAGGCAAAAATACGGGTGGTCAGACACCATATTTCTGGATTCAATGCAGTAAATGGGAAAAAAATCTGATCGATTATCACCTGAGAAAAGTGTCTTGTCAAGTATGTGGAGGAAGGTGACAGCTGCTCTCCCAGAACAGCAGACGAGTGCTAGAAAAGTCCGATGGCTTGATTTTTGTCCTCATGGACCATGGTCAGCATTTCAATGTTCATCATGTAAGATTAATTTCCGTCCAAGTAAACACTTCACACTTCCCTGTGGTTCGGGATCAACACTTTCATAATATATGTGGCCAACTCCCCTGACAGGATTAATATTTTAATTCAGTCATGGGATGTGAACATCGCTGGCAAGGCCAGCATTCATTCTCCACCCATAATTACCCTTGAAAAGGGTTTGGTGAGCCACCTCCCTGAGCTCCTGCAGTCTGTGTGATGTAGGTTTCCTTAGAGTGCTGCTAATCAGGGAAATCCAGGATTTTAATCCAGCAATGATGAAGGAACCATCATATATTTCCAAGTGAGGAAGTTGCCTGAGAATCATAGAATCCTACAGTGCAGAAAGAGGCCATTCGGCCCATCGAATCTGCACTGACCACAATCCCACCCACGCCCTATCCCCGTAACCTCATGCATTTACTCTAGCTCATCCCCCTGACACTAAGGGGCAATTTAGCATGGCTAATCCACCTAACCTGCACATCTTTGGACCTTGGGAGGAAACCAGAGCACCCAGAGGAAACCCACGCAGACACAGGGAGAATGTGCAAACTCCACACAGACAGTGACCCAAGCCGGGAATCGAACCCGGGTCCCTGGCGCTGTGAGGCAGCAGTGCTAACCACTGTGCCACAGTCAGTGGCGGTCTTCCCATCTGCCCACTGCCCTTGTCCTTCTATATGCTAAATTTACGGATTTGGGAGGTGCTATCAAAGATGCCTTGGCAAGTTGCTGCAGCACATCTTGTTCATGGCATACACTGCAGCCATGTTATGGCAGTGATTGAATGCTAATGAAGCAGAGCGTTTTGTTCTGGATGATGTCAATGTTTGTCAAAAGAACAAAGAAAGTTACAGCACAGGAAGTGGCCCTTCGGCCCTCCAAGCCTGCACCAACCATGCTGCCCGACTGAACTAAAACCCCCTACCCTTCGAGGGACCGTATCCCTCTATTTCCATCCCATTCATATATTTCTTGAATGTAGTAAGTGCTGCACTTTAGGCAAGCGGAGAACATTCCAATAAACTCCTTGTGGATGGATGGAAAGGTTTCAGTAAATCAGGGAATAAGTCACCCGATGCACAATATGAGCATCTGACCTGCTGATGTAGCCAAAGTCCAGTTAGGTTTCTGGCTCAATAGTAATGCACAAGAAGTTAGTGATGGGTGATTCAATAAATGTCAAGGGAGAGGTGGTTAGACTCTTTCCTGAGGAGATGAACATTGTCTGGCATTGTGTGGCAGAAATTACATGCCGCATAACGGACTAAACCTGAATTTTCTCCAGGTCTTGCTGCCTGTGGGCATAGATTGCTTCATCTGATCTGAAGAATTGTAAATGGGACTGAGCAATGTGCAATCATCCGTGAACATATCCTCATCTAAACTTATGATGAAAGTTGTTGCTGAAGCAGGTGCAGGTGGTTTGGCCTGGGATCCTACCCTCAGGAATTCCTGCAGGGATGTCCTGGGGCTGAAATGTTTGGCCTCCAACAATCACAATTACTTTTGATTGTGGTGGGTGTGACCTCAGCCAGTGAAAAGATTTCCCCTGGTCTTCATTGGTTTCAATTTTATTGGGGTTCTTTGATACCACACTTGTTTAATTGTTGCCTTGATGTCAAGGGCAGTAACCTTCACCTCTGAAATTCAGCTCTTTTGTCCAAATTTGGTCCAAGGCTGTGGTGAGGTCTGGATCCAAGTGGTCCTGGCGGAACCCAAACTGAACAGTGAGCAGGTCATTTCTCACTAAATGTTGCTTGATAGCACTGTTAATGACAACTTGCATCACTTTGCTGGTGATTAAGAGTAACCTGATGAGGCAGTAGTTGGGTGGATTGAATTTGTTCTTTTTTTAATGGGCAGCTTATATGTGTGCAATTTTCCACTATGTTGGGTAGATGTCAGTGTTTTATCAGTACTCGATCAGCTTGGCTAAAATCACAGCTAATTCTGGAGCACAAGTCTTCAGCAATCCAACTGCAATGTTGTAGGGGCCCATAGCTTTTGCTGTATCCAGTGTTAACAGCCATTTTTGATATCAAATGGAGTGAATCAAATTGGTTGAACATTGGTCTCTGTGATGCTGGAGGCCTCAGAAGGAGATGGATCATTCACTCAGCACTTCTGGCTGGAGATGTTTGTGGATGCTTTAGCCTTGCCTTTTGTAGTCATACGCTGGACTGCCACATCACTGAGGATGGAATTGTTCACAGATAGTTACCCTCCTCATCCTGTTAGTTTAATTTTCCACCACTATTCACAACTGAATGTGGCAGCACCTGATCTGTTGGTTGTGAGATTGCTTTGCTCTGTTTATAACATGCTGAATCCACTGTTGAGTGTGCTGTTGAGTCCTATTGCAACTGTGACAAGTACATTGTGGAGCTTTATCCCTGGTGTTGATTTCCCACCACTTGCTGGAGGCCCAGTACACTAAGTTCTCATTTTAAGTCACCCTGCTTAATGTTGGTTTGCTTTAAGATTGTTTGAACTTTAGAGGAATTTTTTCAGTTCACATCGCAAGTTTTGGTTTTATGTCATCTGCACACTGGCCCTGTCATCTGCACACTACACATTAAACCAGCCACTGCCATCATCACCAGAGGTCCAAGATGCAGTGGAACAGTGAGGCCCAAGATCCAGGAGCAGGCACACAAGTTAGGGATGGGAATCATAGAATCCCTACAGTGCAGAAGGAGGCCATTTGGTCTACCCAGCCTGCACCAACAACAATCCCACCCAGGCCCTATCCCTGTAACCCCATGTATTTACCCTACTAATCCTCCTGACAGTAAGGCCAGAATTTTACCATCCCGCCTGCCACGGGAATCAGAGCGTGTGAGAGGCGAACCATGGAAAGGTCTCGTGTGGGATTTTACGGTTTCGGGATGAGCAAGACTGTAAAATCCTGCCCAATGGAACGATTTAGTATGGTCAATCAACCTAACCCGCACATCTTTGGACTGTGGGAGAAAACCAGAGCACCCGGAGGAAACCCACACAGACAAGAGGAAAACGTGCAAGCTCCACACAGACAGTGACCCGAGGCCAGAATTGAACCCGAGTCCGTGGCGCTGTGAGGCAGCAGTGCTAATCACTGTGGCACTCAGCTGGGAAATTGCTGACCGCCAACTGGGTGCTGAAGTATAAACAATCCAGGGTGTGGCCCAGGAGTGGGGCCTTCTGCTCCATCGACAGTCCAATTTTGGCTCCAGCTAACACCCTCCCTCCACCCCTCCCCCCCAACCTCCAGCTCTATCTTCAACCTCGAACAGGGATTCTGTCCTTGCAGACCAACAGAAAAGGGTCCAGGCTTTGGAGAGAGAGAAATACAGAATAGGTTAGGACTTTATTCCCTGGAGCGTAGAAGAATGAGGGGAGATTTGATAAAGGTGTATAAAATTATATGGGTATAGAAAGAGTGAATGCAAGCAGACTTTTTCCACTGAGGCTAGGGGAGAAAAAAACTAGAGGACGTGGGTTAAGGGTGAAGGGGGAAATGTTTAAAGGGAATATTAGAGGGGACTTCTTCGCACAGAGAGCGGTGGGAGTGTGGAATGAGCTGCCAGATGAAGTGGTGAATGCGGGCTCACTTTTAACATTTAAGAAAAACTTGGACAGGTACATGGATGAGAGGGGTGTGGAGGGATATGGTCCAGTAGGACTAAGGAGAAAAATGGTTTGGCACAGCCAAGAAGGGCCAAAAGGCCTGTTTCTGTGCTGTAATGTTCTATGGTTCTATGGTTCTATGAAAGGAGAGAGACAGAGGCAGAGTGGGAAGTGAGAGAGAGAGATGGAGTGGAAAAGGGAAAAGCGAGACAGGGAAGGAAAGAAGAGAGAGACAGTGGGATACAAAAGTGTGGTGGACCTCAGTTGTGCCTTTGTCCTATATGGACCACCGTTGTGTGTGTTTGTCATACCTGGACACATCCCCTTCCGGTTTGGTTCCTCCCCTCGGCACCTAGTATAAAGGTGGCTGTCTCCTCCCCCTTGTTCAGTCCAGGTTGGTTATTTGTTGGGATCTGCTCCTGATTCTGTTGTGAATAAAAGCCTACACTTGTATTGGCACACAGGTAGTCTTTCGCCTTATTGATAGTGCATCAAAAAGCAAGCAAAAAATTGGTCTGATTTTCAGGAGTGCTGTTGAGACACAGAATTGCGCTATTCAGGGCTTGGCTTGTTTTGCTGATTTATTGTTATCTAAAAATGAATTTTTACAGCAAATCAGTTATATTCAAGAAATGTATTTTATTTTGAAAGTTTTTCCAGCTGGGAATGCATAGTGGTGCACATGTACAGTACAGCATTTCAACTTGCATGGACATAGTGTGGAGAAAAAGAATTGATAAGATGATCAGCCATGATTGTATTGAATGACAGAGCAGGCTCGATGGACTAAGTCATCCACTCCTGCTCTTATATTCCTGTGTTCTTCTGTTCCACATCTCTTTGTGTCCTTGGTATTTAGAAATCTGTTAATCTTTGCTTTATGATGTGGATCTTTGCTTTAAACATACTCAATGACTGAGCTTCTCTAGCCCTCTGGGATAGTAAATTCCAAAGATTCACAGCCCTCTGAGTAAAAATATTTCTCCTCATCTCTGTCCAAGTGGATTCCTCCTTATTTTGAAATTGTGTCCCTTGGTTCTCAACTTCCCAAACAGGGGAAATATCTTACCTGCATCCACCTTGCCTATCACTACATTTCAATGAGATCACCACTCATTCTTCGAAACTCGAGAGAATACAGACCCAGTTTCTCCCATCTCTCTTCATTGGACAGTTCCAGCATCCCTGGACTAAATCTGGTGAACCTTCATTGCTCTTCCTCCATAGCAATAATATCCTTGCTAAGAAAAGGAGACCAAAACTTCACACACTACTCCAATATGATCTAACAAAGGTTCTGTAGAATTGAAGCAAGTCTTGACTCCTCCTGTACTCACATCCTCTTGTGACAAAGGCTAACATGCCATTTAGTCTTCCTAATTGCTAATAGTACGACTAATCCTCTATTGGTGATGGAAAAAAAAGTCATTGAATGTTCCCAGAGCGCATCTTATTATTTGTTACTCTCAGTGCTTCTTCTGAGAGATGTTTAATGTGAATGAGTATTGATTGTTCAGCTGAGGGCAGGCAGTGGGTCATAATCAGCAGGATGTTTCCTTGTCTATGTTTTGACTTGAAGTCATGTGACTTCATGGAGTCTGAATTCAATGTTGAGGACTTCCGGGGTCACGCCTTCCCAGTTGTGTACCACCATGCCATCACCTCTGATGGAGTTGGCCTGCTGATGGGACAGGATATATCCAGGAATGGTGACAAAAGAGTCTGGAACACTGGTTGTAAGGTCTGAATCTGTGAACAGTAGCTACGTTAGTCTGTTGCGTGTTCTCTGAATTATGCACAACTCCACAGATGTCAGTGAGGAGGGATTTGCAAGGTTGATTTGATTTTGTCTGGCCTATGGTCTGATTCTGATGCTTAAGTTCATGTATCTGATTATATTCCTATTATATTTTCCCATTGGCATTTTGATACAACTGAGGATGTAACAGTATTATGAACAATTTATCGGTTCTGAGCACAAGGACCCAGTTGAAAGAGTCTCAATAGAATGAAAGACTATTGGAAATAAAGGATTGCTTTATAAAATTCATAACTAACATAATTTTCAATTTTTAAATGGTTGTGTTTTTTATTGAGATATACTGTTACTGTTCATGTTAAATCAAAAGATAATTTAACTCTTTCTAATGTTGAACTACATATCCTTTCATTTAGTTAATTAAAAAATAAATCTGAAGTTAAAGTTGCATTAATCTATCCCTTGAAAAACAAAATGGCATCATTGGTGCACTCTGTGAACTCTCAGTCGACTGCACACAAATGAAAAATCATAATATCTGGGAGAAAATAATGAGGGCTCCAGTTCTAAGCTGCAGGGCAATTCTCAGGGCTCCAAGCAATGAATCAAGTGAGATCATATGAAATTCTTATCGAGACATCAGCATCTGAGAGAAAGGAGCATTTACAATAACAGTTAAATGAAGTTGAGCAACTTCCCTGGCAAGGTATTAGAGTAAGAAGTTTAACAACACCAGGTTAAAGTCCAACAGGTTTATTTGGTAGCAAAAGCCACACAAGCTTTCGAGGCTCTGAGCCCCTTCTTCAGGTGAGTGGGAATTCTGTTCACAAACAGAACTTATAAAGACACAGACTCAATTTACATGAATAATGGTTCGAATGCGAATACTTACAACTAATCCAGTCTTTAAGAAACAAAACAATGGGAGTGGAGAGAGCATCAAGACAGGCTAAAAAGATGTGTATTGTCTCCAGACAAGACAGCCAGTGAAACTCTGCAGGTCCACGCAACTGGGAGTTACAAATAGTGTGACATAAACCCAATATCCCGGTTGAGGCCGTCCTTGTGTGTGCGGAACTTGGCTATCAGTTTCTGCTCAGCGACTCTGCGCTGTCGTGTGTCGCGAAGGCCGCCTTGGAGAACGCTTACCCGAATATCAGAGGCCGAATGCCCGTGACCGCTGAAGTGCTCCCCAACAGGAAGAGAACAGTCTTGCCTGGTGATTGTCGAGCGGTGTTCATTCATCCGTTGTCGCAGCGTCTGCATAGTTTCCCCAATGTACCATGCCTCGGGACATTCTTTCTTGCAGCGTATCAGGTAAACAACGTTGGCCGAGTTGCAAGAGTATGTACCGTGTACCTGGTGGATGGTGTTCTCACGTGAGATGATGGCATCTGTGTCGATGATCCGGCACGTCTTGCAGAGGTTGCTGTGGCAGGGTTGTGTGGTGTCTTGGTCACTGTTCTCCTGAAGGCTGGGTAGTTTGCTGCGGACAATGGTCTGTTTGAGGTTGTGCGGTTGTTTGAAGGCAAGAAGTGGGGGCGTAGGGATGGCCTTGGCGAGATGTTCGTCTTCATCAATGACATGTTGAAGGCTCCGGAGGAGATGCTGTAGCTTCTCCGCTCCGGGGAAGTACTGGACAACGAAGGGTACTCTGTCCACTGTGTCCCGTGTTTGTCTTCTGAGGAGGTCGGTGCGGTTTTTCGCTGTGGCGCGTTGGAACTGTTGATCAATGAGTCTAGCGCCATATCCTGTTCTTATGAGGGCATCTTTCAGCGTCTGGAGGTGTCTGTTGCGATCCTCCTCATCCGAGCAGATCCTGTGTATACGGAGGGCTTGTCCATAGGGGATGGCTTCTTTTAGAGAACAGAATCTGAGCACAGAAGCAGCAAACCCTTACAAGTCAAAAGAATTAGAATCATGGAATGGTTACAGCACAGAAAGAGGCCATTTGGCTCATTGTGTTTGCACTGGCTCTCTGCTGGAACAACTCAGCTAGTCCCACTCCCCCACCCTTTCCCTATACCCCTGTAATTGTTTTCACTTCAGGTGCTTATCCAATTCCCTTCTGAAAGTCTCAAGTGACCCTCCACCGTGCTCTCAGGCAATGCATTCCAGATCCTAATCACTGGCTGCATGAGAAAGCTTTTCCTCATATCGCTAATGCTTCTTTTGGCAATTACCCACCAACTTCTCTCTATCTACTCTGTCTAGACTCATCAGGATTTTGAATGTTCTATCGAATCTCCTTTCAACTTGCTCTTTGAGAGTATCAACCCCAGCTTCTCTAATCTAACTGAAGTCCCTCACCCCTGAAACCATTCTCGTCAATGTTTACTGCAGCCTTTCAAGTGCCTTCACATCCTTCCTTAAGGACATTGTCCAGAATTGGACACAAATGCTCCAGTTGAAGCAGTAGCAGCATTTTGTAAAGGTTCATCATAACTCCTTTACTTTAGTATTCTATACACCTCTCTTTATAAAGTCCAGGATCCCATATGCCTTTGTAACTACTTTCTCAACCTGCCCTGCCACTGTCAATGATTTGTGCAGATATACCCCAAGGTCTCTCTAATCCTGCAATCCCTTTTGACTTGTGCTCTTTATTTTGGATTGTCTCTCTTCATTCTTATCAAATTGTACTATTTTCATCTTGTCTGCATTAAATTTCATCTGCCACCTATCCGCATCAGCCTGTCTGTCCTCCTGAAGTCTATTATTTTCCTGTTTATAGTTCCAAATGTTTGAAGTTTTGTATCATCCGCAAATTCTGAAATGGTGCCCTGCACACTCAAGTTGAGGTCATTCATACATAGCAAGAAAAACACTGACCCTAGTCCTGACTCCTGGGGAACCCCACTGCGTACCTTTCTTTGGTGTGACAAATAACTTAATGACTATGCTCTATTTCCTGTTGCTCCCCTCTCACTGTTAATGTCCCTGGTTCTCTTCTCTCACTTACAGTAGCCTTACTGCTCCTTTGTCACTCTTCTAGGCAGCAATTATTGCCTACGGGTCCTCTTTTACCCACTATTTTCAGCCAATATGGTTCAGCTCCAGCAGCATTTGATGCAAAGTAGGATTGAAAGCTCAGTCTTGGATGAGTTGAAGTTTCTGAAGGCTGGAGAATAGGAGAGCTGCGGGAAGAATATTGGGATAGGTCGTTGTTGAGGGGACAAAAGCATTGGTGAGGCTTTCAGAAACAGATAGATAAATATGCAGGCTGGCAAAGTTGTGGATGTAGATGGGAAGGATATGGAATTGGAAGCTCAACTTGGTGTCAAAAAGGGTGTGAGAGAGGAACAGCAGAGCCATTCACTCATCCAAAGATTTGGCGCGATTCTCTCCCGTTTTCACACTCGTTCAGCACTTAAATGTTTTTTGGTAAGTTTGCCCTCTTGTGTTTAATGTACTTCAGAAGCTTTTATTAGTCATCTTCTCCATCCCAACTTCTCCTGGACTCACCATTTCTACGTGGTTCTGGTTCATTGTGCACGCCCTCTTCCCCAATCTTTTGCCCCAACATTATTAGCCATTCCTTTTGTTGTCTAGCCTATATGCCTTGGAATTCAATCTCTAAACTCCCCTACCACTCCATCTTCCTATCCTCCAGTAAGATCCTTCTTAAAATCTGCCTCTTTGACTTTTGGTCTCTCCTCTTAATAGCTCCATTTTTGTCTCGGTATCCACCTGCACAAGGTTATGCCCCCACCTCCCCCCCTCCTCCCATTAAGTACTTTGAGATGCTAAAGGTGCCATATAAATGCAAGAGTTTTCTCTTTTTGCTGTTGTCAATACCTGATCTCAACATATAATCATATTTGCACCAAGATTAATATTATGTGGTGGACTTGGATTTCCAAAAGATATTTGATAAGGTACATCAGAGGTAACTGCACAAAATAAGAGCTCATGGTGTAGGGGTAACATATTAGCGTGGATAGAGGACTGGTTAGCTAGTAGAAAGCAGACATTCGAGATTAATGGACATTCTCTGGTTTGATAAGAAGTAACCAGTGGAGTTCCACAAGGATCAGTGCTGGTGCTTCCATTTCTAATCTATATCAATGACTAGAATGAAGGGACTGAATGTGTGGTCGCAAAATTTGCTGATGACAGGAAGGTAGGTAGGAAAATAAGTCGTCAAGAGGACATGATATACTCAATTATATGGGTGGAGGGGGGGTGAGGGTTGGATGACACGTTTCCCCTAGAAACAACATTACCATGGAGCCGCCATGCTGACCTGCCCCACAGCCATAAAGCACTGCGGGGTGGAATAATAAGGGCCAATATGGCCATTCACCCCCTCATTGGGCAGATGTCCTGTCCCCTGGAGCTGCTGACCAATCAGATTGTCTGGGAGCTTCATCAGTCGTGGCACTGTTAGAAAGATGTCAGTAGCCATGGCCAGAGCTGCTGGAGAGGAAAAGGGCACAAGGCCAGGAGGGTTTGGCTATGTTTTGGAGGGGCGTGGTGAGGGAGGGGGTGGGATTGAGGGAGGGAGTGAGTAGGATGACAGGGAGGGTTGAACTCAAGGAGGGGGGGGGGGGGGGGGGGGCTGCCTTACAATCAGCAAAGGGCAACCCCAAAGAATGACTACCCACCTTTCTTCCACACTTTAAACAGGTAAGTTACAAAAATTAGACTGCCCACTCCTGTCCTGCTGCCCACGCCCAACATTTTATGGCACGGGCGACATTTCATCAGGGTCTCGTCCGCCACTAGAAAACCTGCCACAAGGGAGGAAAGTCCTGGCCTATGTTTTGAACTTTTTAGCAATAGATAATACACCCAGGTGTTTATTCCAGATAGAGGTAAAATCGCAAGCAAGTTTTATCATATCATCAGATTATGTCAGTATAAACTGTATTTAACCACTCGTCAAATAAAATATGATAAGAAATCATAACTGCTTACAGTTAGAGAGTTATGATATAAAAGCAAAACGCCGTGGATGCCAGAAATCTGAATTCAAAACAGAAAATGCTGGAAATACTCAACAGCGTGTGGAGAGAAACAGAGATAATGGGCGCGATTATACGGCCTCGCGCATCCTGAAAACATAAAATCCCACCCAAGGTCAAAGGACCTTTCCGTGGTCCGTCCTCACCCACTCTGATTCCCATGGCAGGCAGGATGGTAAAATTCCAGCCAATGTTTCAGGTCGATTACCATTCATCAGAACGGGGAAGATATTAATGCTTTAATAGATTTGAAGCAAGTACTAAGGTCAGGAAACACATGAAGATTTGTCATTGGACAATGTATCAGATGTTACGACTATTATCCATGAAATAATTAAAAACTTGATGCTTCATCAACAACCTTCATTCATATACAGTGCCTTCAAAATAGTAAAACCTCCCAAGGCTCATCACGGGAATGCTATTGAACAACATTTGACACTGAGGAAGGCAAGAGGAAAGGAAGGAAACTAGTCTCCAAAAAAATCTGGATGCACAGAGCTGTCAATTGCTGCATCCAGATCGTGTTTAGCTCCCAGTAACAGCATTATGCTGTATTATATGCACAACAACTCCATGTAGTTCCTTTTCTTTTAACTTGGGAATAGCATTGTGGTGTTTGTTTACAGTTATTAGGTCTGCTTAGACAAGCTGATACCATACATTCCAGTTAATGGATACCTTCTTCCTCTAGAGGGAACATTTGCACAGGCATTTATCGATTCTCTATGCATCTTGTAGCACTTGCTGAGTAGAGCAATTAGATAAAGGAACAGTTTGTTCCTCACAAGGGTAATATTTGCATTTGCAAGGTTTCTCCCAGATCACATCACCAGTAGACTATTACAAGATGTACTGCAGAGATTAGCAATCAAGGCGGATCAGTGCAGCCTTTCATAATTCCCAAACATCCATGATCCCCGTTGCAATCCTTTTTTATAACATACTGGAGAGGGTTCTGTTTGTTAGGGTCTCTTTGTGTATTGCCAATGAAATGATTCAGTCTGGATAGGGATTGCCATTAAAACAGTGAGAATTCCGGGATTCATGCGCATGCTGTTTAGGAATAGAGGAAGCTTTCACTCCCTTTCGGACCTGTGTTTCAGGTTGTTACGGGATTGTTTATCAGTCACAATTTGCTCAACTGCGAGGAAAGAAATCGGGACAATGGAGGTCCTCTGATCGCAGTTGTTGTGCGCTTGTTCTGAGTTGCTTATTTTTTGCTGCTACGATGACGTGTTAATATATTTTGTGTCCCCAGTATTTGTGCTGACCGAAGGAAGCTGCACATACTTCAAACACGCTTGAGTGAATTTTCTGTAATATTTACATCGCAACGCATGTAGAATCTCCAAAAGATGCCTACTTAAAGATCTCACTGTGCCAGTCAAAGAAAAATTAAAAGTTTCATCAGGGTCTGTGGTGAACCATCGTTGGTTCACCACTGGGGTTGTTATTGTGTTACTATTGGGCTAGGGTGTTGTTGTTATGGGGGTTGTACTATGTTGTTGGGTTAGGGTGTTTACCTGTCCTAAGTGTTATCATGGCACACTCCAGTGGGGTCCCGCCTCCGGTGGCAGGGTATAAGACCCCCTGCTCCGGCAGGACCCCTTCAGTCTGAACGGGTGAATTTGTGTTAGTAGTTTCATTGTTAATGTATTAAAGCCTTCAGTTCTAAAGCCTTGTTTCCGGGTGCTCATTGAGGTGCATCAATTTAATACATTAACTGAGAATATGGAACAGATCCTAAAACCGGATCGTCTGACACTGGACCCACGTGCGGTCGGTGCAGCTAACACGTTCGAACATTGGTGGAAGTGCTTCGAGGACTACCTGGCAGCCTCGGTAGCTATCACTACAGACAGTGATAGACTCCAGGTCCTCCACGCAAGGGTAAGCGACACGATTTACCTAGCCATTCGTGCAGCTTCCACTTACCAGGGTGCCGTCGAGCTCCTAAAGAATAGGTACATTACGCCACCCAACGAGATTCACGCTCGTTATCTCCTCGCTACACGACGTCGGCAGTCGGGCGAGACCATAGAAGACTACGCCAATGAACTCCTGCAGCTTGCCAGGGGTTGTGACTGTAAGGACGTCTCCGCCGAGCAGTACATGCACGACCTCGCCCGAGACGCGTTCGTAGCAGGGGTAGGGTCCTCGTACATCAGACTTAAATTATTAGAAAAGGGGAAACTCAACTTGACCCAGGCAATGGGGATGGCCGTGAGGTTGGAGGCGGCGTTGAAGAGCTTGGCGCTGTACCCCGAGGACCACGTGCAGTCAACGTGGTTGGAGCAAGCTCTGCTCCCTCCTCGCCCCGCGAACCCGCGCTCCCAGATCGATTCGACGACGGCGGCAGCTCCAGGGGGCCAGCGATGCTATTTTTGTGGTGGGGCCAAGCATCCACGGCAGCAGTGTCCGGCAAGAACGGCAATCTGCAGCCAGTGCGGTAAAAAAGGCCACTACGGCAAAGTCTGCAGGTCCAAACCTAAAAACGGCAGTGCAGCTTGTAACCCTCCAGAACGGAGACCATCTCTTTCGGCGCTGCAGTACCCACAAGGTCCGACCACGTGCGATCTCAGGACGGCGCCATCGTGGCTGACAGAGGAGGAGGAAGACCACCAGGAGTCGCTGCGCTTGGAGCCCTCGGCCACATGCGATTCATGGGGGCGGCCATCATGGTCCACGACGACTAGGAGCGACCAGCAGGGGTCCTCAGCATCCACATCGGCAGCATGCAGCAGCGACCAGCAGGGGTCCTCAGCATCCACATCGGCAGCATGCAGTGACGCCCAGGGGCCAACGGTGGCGTCGATCTCTCTGGATCAGACCAGGCATTACAGACTGGAACATTCCATGATGGAGGTAAAGGTTAGTGGCAGAACTGTGAATTGTCTGTTTGACAGTGGGAGCACCGAAAGTTTCATACACCCTGAAACTGCTAAAAGGTGTGGACTCCGGGTTCTCCCTGCCAAGCAGACCATTTCCATGGCATCACAGTCCCGGTCTGTACCGATCCAAGGACGATGTATGGTAACTCTTGAGGTACAGGGCACAGTTTACGAGCAATACAGGCTCCTTGTGCTACCTCACCTTTGCGCGCCAATTCTCCTCGGACTAAACTTTATGGCCCACATGAGGAGTGTGATCCTACAGTACGGTGGGCCACTCCCTTCACTGGCAGTAGGGAACCAGCCGCAGCCTCCAAATTGCCCAAAGCGCCCCGCGTGCAATCTATCCACCCTGAAGATCATGACACCATCCCTTTTTAAAAATCTGGTACCTGGCTGCAAGCCCATCGCTACTAAAAGTAAGCGTTACAGCGCTGAGGACCGGATCTTTATTAGATCTGAGGTTCAGCGGCTCCTCAAGGAAGGGATCATACAGGCCAGTGCTAGTCCGTGGAGAGCGCAGGTCGTGGTAGTCAAAAGCGGGAACAAACCTCGGATGGTCATCGACTATAGTCAGACCATTAATAGATACACGCAGCTGGATCCGTATCCTCTCCCGCGCATTTCTGATATGGTCAATCAGATTGCGCAGTACCGAGTGTTTTCTACCATAGACCTTAAATCCGCCTACCATCAACTCCCCATCCGCCCAGAGGACCGACAATATACGGCTTTTGAGGCGGATGGTCGTCTATACCAATTCCTCAGGGTTCCATTTGGTGTCACCAATGGGGTCTCGGTCTTCCAGCGTGCTATGGACCGAATGGTGGACCAGAACGGGTTGCGGGCTACCTTCCCGTACCTGGATAACGTCACCATCTGCGGCCATGACCAGCAGGACCACGACACGAATCTCCAACACTTTCTACGCACTGCATCTCGCCTGAATCTGACCTATAACAGGGAGAAGTGCGTATTCCGTACGCGTAGGTTAGCCATCCTCGGATACGTGGTGGAAAACGGGGTCATTGGCCCTGATCCAGACCGTATGCGCCCACTCACTGAACTTCCCTTGCCCGCTAGCACGAAAGCACTGAGGAGATGCCTCGGGATCTTTTCGTATTATGCACAGTGGGTCCCCAACTACGCGGACAAAGCTCGTCCGCTCATTAAGTCCACGACCTTCCCACTTACGCCGGAGGCCCAATTGGCCTTCAAGGTTTTGAAAAGCGACATCTCGAAAGCCACGATGCACGCGGTGGATGAATCCATCCCTTTCCAGGTGGAGAGTGATGCATCGGACTTCGCCCTAGCCGCCACACTAAACCAGGCAGGCAGGCCCGTCGCGTTTTTTTCCCGCACCCTTCAAGGCCCAGAGATTCGGCACTCAGCGGTGGAAAAGGAGGCTCAGGCCATTGTGGAGGCAGTCAGACACTGGCGCCATTACCTGGCAGGTAAGCGGTTCACCCTGATCACGGATCAACGATCCGTGGCGTTTATGTTCAGTAACACGCAGAGGGGCAAGATCAAGAACGATAAGATCTTGCGGTGGAGAATTGAGCTCTCCACCTATAATTACGATATTATGTATCGTCCAGGGAAGCTCAATGAGCCCTCGGATGCCCTCTCGCGCGGAACATGCGCCATCATGCAGGAGGACCGCTTGAAGGCTCTCCACAATGATCTGTGTCATCCTGGAGTCACCAGACTCTACCACTTCATAAAAGCCCGCAACCTACCCTACTCGGTGGAGGAGGTCAGGTCAGTTACTAGAAGTTGTCGGATTTGCGCAGAATGCAAACCACACTTTTATCGACCAGACCGGGCACATTTGGTCAAGGCCACTCGCCCTTTTGAGAGGCTGAGTGTAGATTTTAAGGGCCCCCTTCCCTCAACGGTTCGGAATGTCTATTTCCTTAACATAATAGACGAATTTTCCCGGTTTCCGTTTGTTTTCCCCTGTGCGGACACGTCGACTGCCACCGTCATCAAGGCATTCAGTGAGCTTTTTACCCTGTTCGGGTACCCCTGCTATATTCATAGCGACAGGGGCTCGTCGTTCATGAGCAACGACTTGAGGCAATTCCTGCTCTCATTCGGGATTGCCTCTAGTAGAACCACGAGCTACAACCCTAGGGGTAACGGACAGGTGGAAAGGGAGAATGCTACAGTCTGGAAGGCTGTCCTACTGGCACTGAAATCCAAGGGCCTTCCAGTCTCCCGGTGGCAGGAGGTCCTTCCAACTGCGCTCCATTCTATCCGCTCCCTCCTGTGTACGGCAACCAATGCTACTCCCCACGAGAGGATGTTCTCATTCCCTCGGAAGTCGTCCTCGGGGACCTCATTGCCAGCCTGGTTGACGTACCCAGGACCCGTCCTTCTGCGGCGCCATGTGAGGGCTCGCAAGTCCGACCCCTTGGTCGAACCGGTCCAACTCCTCCACGCCAACCCTCAGTATGCCTATGTGGCATATCCTGACGGGCGAGAGGACACTGTCTCCATTAGAGACCTGGCGCCCGCAGGGGACGTAGCAACTCCTGTCGCTCCTATTCCCCCAGTCACAGATCCACTACTCCTCATTACTTCCCCAGACGTGGCGCGGTCAGCACCGGGACCAGTGCATAACACTTTTACTCCCATGTACAGCTTGCCTGAGACTCGGAGATCGGCGCCACCATCATCACCACCACCACCACCACCAAACGTTCCAGGGTCCCCTACACCATCGCCTCATCAGGGCCGGCCGGCCCGGGAGTCTTTGAGGGGACAGCCAGATGTTGCTTTGAGAGAGCCACCGCAAGCACCTGCTCCGGTTTCGCAACCGGTGTTGAGAAGATCGCAGCGTCGGTGTGGTCCTCCAGACCGTCTGGACTTGTGAATCCTGTTATTTTTTTTGTCATTGTCTGTTTTCATCCACCCCGCCACCTTTGGTTCCTAAAGGAGGGGTGAATGTGGTGAACCATCGTTGGTTCACCACTGGGGTTGTTATTGTGTTACTATTGGGCTAGGGTGTTGTTGTTATGGGGGTTGTACTATGTTGTTGGGTTAGGGTGTTTACCTGTCCTAAGTGTTATCATGGCACACTCCAGTGGGGTCCCGCCTCCGGTGGCAGGGTATAAGACCCCCTGCTCCGGCAGGACCCCTTCAGTCTGAACGGGTGAATTTGTGTTAGTAGTTTCATTGTTAATGTATTAAAGCCTTCAGTTCTAAAGCCTTGTTTCCGGGTGCTCATTGAGGTGCATCAGGGTCCACATCCTTCCCTCACAACATGGAATAACTTGTTAACTGTTATTTATAAATTGATGGCTGCAGCTCAGTTTAGAGAAGTTTCTGAAAGGTGCTGTATAAAGGTAAATCTTCTGATCGTTCCCTCAGTGTACCCGAACAGGCGCCTGAGTGTGGCGACTCGGGGATTTTCACAGTAACTTCATTGCAGTGTTAATGTAAGCCTACTTGTGACTAATAAATAAACTTTTACTTTAACTTTAACTTTTAACTTCAAATATCTGGACTGACACACAAATGCAATACAATAGCTAGTGATACCTTTGTTGTTGCACTAAAGGCAGAATCTTCATCCTCGGCCATCAGCGGGATTCGTGGCAGGCGGGGGCAGATGATATAGCGGGAAGTGGACAATCAGTTTCCTGACATCGGGAAACCAGATGGGATCATCCCCTCCTGACGTTCACGGCAGATTGATAGTGGGTCGGGTCTCTCACTTGTAGCCAGCGGGCTATTGTCCAATGCAAAAATGGCCAAGCAAAGAAAAGGACACCACTATGGCCTGATGGGAAGTATGATTAACCTAAGTACAAGAGGTTTTAAACTTCAGGCTGAGAGTATGTGGCTTTCATGACCGAAACCCCCTAACCCCAGCGGGGTTCCGCAACAGAACCCCTGCCCCCATGCAGGGACTGGCCAATCACCGGTTGCAGAGTGACAGCGGTCTGTCCAACCCCCCTCCATGATTGGCCCGCCTCCCCCTCCCCCCCCCCCCCCCTGGTCCCACCGCCTTGGCACTGCATGGCACCTGATGGACACTGTTCTGTTAGTATGCCAGGCTGTCACTGCCAGGGTGCCAAGCTGGCACTAACCACGGACACACACCCTGCCCCTGACCTCCCTGGGGGCCCTCAATGGCCTACTGTCCTAGACCATCACATCTGGTTCCTGTTGATGAACCTTTACCGGCGAGGCCACAGGAGCAAGTAAGCCTGGATGATTCTGTCCTGAGCTTACTTACAATTTTTAAATCCACATTGACACGAGATTTAAATATTACAATCAGCCTTGCGCCCTTTCCGGGCATGAGGCTAACCTCACTGGTGTCAGTAAGATCGCGAAAGGACTTTCTCGTGATCTTACCGGCTCGTCCTGCCCATCAGCCGGTGGGGCAAAAAGGTAAGATCGCAACCTATGATTCTATTCTGATTCTATAATTGACTGGGATTTTACACTACCCATTCCATTACACTGTTGGTATGGTTGGGTGGTGGGGGGGGGGGGGGGGGGGGGGGGGTGTAGGTGTGGTATGTGGAGGTGACATCATTCCGGGGGGCTTGCTGTCTGGGCATTGGGGCCACCCTACCTAAGATGTCACCTCTACCTTTGTTCCTTGTTGCGTGCCTTCCCGGCTCCATCCCCTCACTGTGCTCTTAGATCCAACCCCGCCCTAAAAGCCAGGGACGTCCTGCTCCTCCTTGCAGTCCTGCAGTCCTGGCAACACCACTATTCAGCTCCGGTGTTGCCGGGACTGTCAGAGCTGCTGACCCATCAGGTTAGGCTGGTAGTTCTTGAGGGTGGGATTTACTGCCCACTGACGGGCAGAGATCCCACTGTGAGCTTGTTTCGCCTGTTGGCAGTGCAATATGACTGTGGGGTGGGCTTCTTCCAGCAATGAGCAGTCCAACTCTTCCCTCCCCTCCCTCCCTCACACCAATGGCATCCAGCTTGTGGTCGCACAGAAACACCTTTTTCATTAATAATGCTGAGTGGATCAAAATTTGAGGTCGACTGATGGGAAAGTCTATGATTGTTCTAAAAATGAAGCTATACAGATAATCACTCACAACAGTGTGAGTGTGTGCTACATGACTAGTAAATATAAGCCTTGAGCAGAGTTCTTTGTACAAACAAAAGAAAATCATCAGTGGTGTAGAAGCAGCAAGGCGGAACAGAAAGGTAACCTGTGCTGACTTACAATTTAAGCAGGCTTCCTTTAATGGTGATGCCACGTATGGTGCAGTGAAGCATGAACATTGATATTGGAAACATCACAGCAGTATTTAATATCTTGCCATAATTTTTAAAGCTCATATTTTCATAGAAATCATAGAAACCCTACAGTACAGAAAGAGGCCATTCGGCCCATCGAGTCTGCACCGACCACAATCCCACCCAGGCCCTACCCCCATATCCCTACATATTTTACCCACTAATCCTTCTAATCTACGCATCCCAGGACACTAAGGGGCAATTTTAGCATGGCCAATCAACCTAACCCGCACATCTTTGGACTGTAGGAGGAAACCCACGCAGATACGAGGAGAATGTGCAAACTCCACACAGACAGTGACCCAAGCCGGGAATCGAACCCAGGTCCCTGGAGCTGTGAAGCAGCAGTGCTAACCACTGTCCTACCGTGCCGCATTTTGAAGATGTATGAAGAAGTAATTAACCCTGAAAAGTGTGAGGCGATGCATTTTGGCAGGACTAACAAAGCAAGGGAAGCCATAATGAACGGTAGGATGTTAGGAAGTGTAGAGGACCACACAGTCTTTGGGGTGCATGTCCAAAGACCCCTGAAGGCAGCAGGACAGGTAGATGAGGTGGTTAAAATGGCATATGGGATATTTGTCTTTATCAGCCAGGGCATTGGATATAGGAGCAGGGAGGTTATAATGGACCTGAATAAAATATTCATTAAGCCACAGCTAGAGTACTGTGCACAGTTCTTGTCGCCACACTATAGGAAGGACATGATTGCACTAGAAAGGGTGCAGAGGAGATTCACCAGTATGTTGTCTGGGCTGGAAGATTTTAGCCAAGAAGAGAGGTTGGTTAGGCTGGAGTTGTTTTCCTTCAAGCAGGGAAGGTTGAGGGGGGACCTGTTTGAGGAGAACAAAATTATGTGGGACAGAGGGTAGATGGGAAGAAACCTTTTCCCTTAGTAGAGGGGTCAATAGAAGGGATTTAAGGAAAAGCTTTTTCACCGAGAGAGTGATGGGAATCTGGAACTCATGGACTGAAAGAATAATAGAGACAGGAACCCTCATAACATTTAAGAAGTATTTAGATGAGCACTTGAAACGCGATAGCACAGAATGCTATGGACCAAGTAGCCCTTGGGCAGTAGCAGCCAAGGGGCAGCTTTCACTGCCAACTGGGCATCGGGCAGTGCCAAGGAGACAGGGCCAGAGGGGCGTGACCTATTTGGGGTGGAGCCTATAGGTGGCAATCGGTGTGGGGGAGGGGGGTGCTGCCATTCTGCCAGTGGATCGCAGCCAGAGAGAGGGAAGAGGGTGATCGGGGCTGACCATCCAGTTGGGGGTGTTGCAGGGGGGGGGGGGGGGCTGCGGTGATTGAGGGGGGTCGGGACTGCCAGGAGAGGTCGGGGAGATTGGGGCTGGTCAGATTAGGGGAGACATCAGGGCTTGCTTTGAGAGGTTCAGGAGGCCACCCATCGGAGAGGGTTGGGGGGAATCCGAGGGTCAGCGATGCAGGTCGCGGGGCTGGTTGGCGATTGGAGGCCAACGATCAGGAGGCCGGCACTGTGGGGTCATTGTGTATACACCAATCAACACATACGCAGTGGCCCGCTCAGCGCTATGCTGCCGGCCTCTCCAGCGGGAATAGGCTCCGTTCCCTGATTTTCAGAGTGAATCATGCTGAGGAACTCTGCAGTGCTCAGAGTGTGGGAGATTCATCCTGAAAATCCCCCGAAAAAAATCAGTGGGAGTTACTCCAGTTTTCACACAAATTTGGCACTTAGAATTTTTTTGGGAGTATTGCCCCTGTTTTGTCTGAAGAAATCACAATGATGAGTTACTGCACTGATGTCTTGTGGCTGTGGTGTTTGATTCATATCACTGCATGTTAGACATGACACCATCCACTTAAGGGATTGTCTTTTCTTGAGTCCTATTTTGTTATGCTGCTTTCATGCTGGGTTAGTTGCTGCTTTATTGTTGAGGACAGTTGCTCTGACTGCTGCAATGGCATTCAGCTACCTTGCCCATCTTTGAATGGAGGCCAGGATGAAGGCTGAAGTTGAGGATTTCTGCCAGAACCTATAATTGAAAAAAGGTCATCAACTTAGAATTCAGCTTCAGGATGTAACTTTGATGTTCACCAAATCTGGAACTGAAGTCCAAATTAATATCTGTGAAAGCTATCAAGTAACACATAGATATGAAAAGGGAACAACACAGTAGCTAGTTGTGAAATCATTGCGAATAAAATAAAAGCAACAAAGCACAGTGCCATGTTTTGGAGGGAAACACTAAAAATGGAATGAGGAAGTGTAAGGACAAGGAATTAAATTTGTAGCAGCCATAAATCAGGCAAAAAAACACAGCTGTTGTACGGTCTAATATGGCAAATGGTTTATTCATGCTAAACGTGTGCTGGATTTGTGAAACACGCCAGGCACAATTTTACCACCTCACTGCGCCTGGCAAATACGGCAGTGAGCCAGGAAAATAGCGGGCAATGCTAAAAATCTGATCCGCACTGGCACCTAACTGTTTGTTATGTTCCCGCCCCTTTCCTATGGTCTGAACTACTTGTGCCAGAAAGGGTGCAAAGCTTATTGTCATGAGATTGACTGGATTTCCATATCATTAGGGAGTTGGCCACACACGCATCCCCCCCTCCCGGATGCTTCCCACCTCTGTTGTGAGACATCACACTGACGCGAATCAGCATTGATCTCCACTAGCCTAGACCAGGAGGGGTGCTGGCCACATCAGAGGGGTTCTAAAACCATTAAAGCCCTGGGGTGGTTGGGGGCGTGGCTAGGCAGTGCCCACCTGGCAGTGCTCACCTGGCACATGGGGGGAGGGATGGGTTATGGTGAGGGCGCATCATGTTGGGGGTCATGATGGGGGATCTATCTGAAGGGCCCTGATGCCTCAAAGCCAGAGACCTGTGTTAGGGATGAGTGGGGGCACATGCCGTCGACTAGGTGGGAGCACAATCCCGATGTCCGTGGGGGGAGGGACATATTCTCCTGGTGCACTACAAAATGGTGCCCAAGCTCTCGGCAGCCGGCTCACCGTGTCGAAAGATTCCAATGCGGAGCGCGCCTGAGAGACTGGTGTGGTTTACCCCATTTTTCTCACTGTTATGACATTTTTTTGGAGGGAAATTCCGCTCACCATATTAGCTTGTTCAACTGCTCGAAACTTGTTAAGACCCATTAAATGTCAACTAAACAGGCTGAAGGCCTATTTCAGCCAAATTGCAAATAGGTTCCTGACTGGCCACAGAATGCACTTGTCAGGACTCTCACGTGAAGAAGAGTCTACTCCAGCGATCTTTAAAATGGCTCCAGGAGCAAGCTGCTGAATACCGAGACCTGCACCCCTGCCTCTTAATTACCTCCCCTAAAATCCCCCTTAGGTCCTCAGCCAGTGTCCCAACTGGCAAATCTTGTACACCCAATGACTAGTTTGATCCAATTTCTAGATTCATATTTTTCCAAATACTCATTAGTCAGACCATGGAAAGACACAAGAACTGAGACAAGATCAAGACCAAGGTTATAATCAAATAGACAGCGGGTGTGACATGAATGTAACAGCTATACTCACAGATTTTGACTCACTTGAGTAAAATAATAAAGTTCTAAAACATATTTTCCATCTCTTTGTTTGATGACAATCAACTCTCATTTTGATTTTGTAACACATTTCAGTTATGATGTGATTATTACAAGAAATATATGTTTGAAAAGGGCTATCTGCAAACATGTTGGCAACATTCCTACTGTTGTGTTTCTATTAGGTGGGAAATGCTGGTGCCCAGTAAAAGGATGCAAGATTAAACAAGAATTTTACTAAGTTGAATTTGTGTTGTGCGATTGAGTAATTTTAACAGAACCTTTTCATTGGGTTTGCGACAAGTAATGGCATTGCACACTAATTTTATCCTTTTATTCCTCTATAATTATTATTCTGCAAGTTACGCACTACAGTATTTAAATGACATTTGATTTGCCTTTTAGATGCAGTTAAGAATTCA
This sequence comes from Mustelus asterias, assembly GCF_964213995.1. Taxonomy (NCBI): domain Eukaryota; kingdom Metazoa; phylum Chordata; class Chondrichthyes; order Carcharhiniformes; family Triakidae; genus Mustelus; species Mustelus asterias. The sequence goes on along the minus strand of NC_135801.1, from coordinate 119,949,818 downwards.
GTGTTGTATTTGATTTAAGTTGGGCAATATGAAATACTTGCAATTTCCCATCCACACATTTTATTAATATAGGACAATACGAATCAACATAAACAGCAACTTTAACAGCAAAATCATTCATTTTATTAGTTTATTCAGTTATTTATTCATTCATTGTGAATTTCAGTTCTTATTCCTTGGTCAAAGCACAAAATATGAGGCTCGTGATGCAGCTGGCAAGCCTAGCATTTGAAGATATATTTGCTGCTCTTGAGAATGAATAGCAGGATATATTGGATGAATATATGACTGAAAAGATGGTGTGGGGGGGAGGTTTCAGATTCCTTTGGGACCAGTTCTGCGGGGAGGTGCGACCTGGACAAACTGGATGGGTTACACCTGGACAGAACCAGAACTGATGTTCTGAGGCTGGGGGGTGAAGATTTGGGCACTTGCTAGAGTGGTTGAGGAGGGTTTAAATCAATATGGTAAGGGGATGGGAAATTATGTAAGGATTCAGAGTGGGGGGGGGGGGGGTGGGGGGATCAAGAACAAGAGAAAAAGACAACAAGAGAATAAGAGAGGCAGAGAAATCAGGGGCCAGAATCAGATATGGACACAGTAAAATAAAATAGAAATGGAACATTAAAAGGACTAGCCTTAAGGTTTTGTACCTGAATGCTTGGAGCATTAGAAATAAAATGGATGAATTAGTGGCGCTGATAGATGGAAAGGGATATGATGTTTTTGGGATTGCCGAGACATGACTCCAAGGCAACCAAGGATGGGAATTAAAAATTGAGGGTTATGCAGTGTTGAGGAAGGACAAAGATGAGTACTTTGCGTCAGTATTCACCAAAGAGAAGGACTTGGTGGATGATGAGTCTGGGGAAGGATGTGTAGATAGTTTGAGTCATGTTGAGATCAAAATGGAGGAGGTATTGGGGTTCCTGAGAAACATCAAGAGTAGACAAGTCTCCAGGGCCTGATGAGATATACCCCAGAATACTGAGAGAGGCAAGAGAGGAAATTGCTGGGGCTGTGAGAGAAATCTTTGTATCCTCACTGGCTACAGGGGAGGTCCCAGAGGATTGGAGAATAGCCACTGTTGTTCCTTTGTTTAAGAAGGGTAGCAAGAATAATCCAGGTATTACAGGCCGGTGAGCCTTACATCAGTGGTAGGGAAATTATTGGAGAGGATTCTTCGAGACAGGATTTATTCCCACTTGGAAATAAGTGGACGTATTAGTGAGAGGCAACATGGTTTTGTGAAGGGGAGGACGTGTCTCACGAACTTGATCGAGTTTTTCGAGGAAGTGACGAAGTTGATTGATGAGGGTAGGGCAGTGGATGTTGTCTACATGGACTTCAGTAAGGCCTTTGACAAGGTCCCTCATGGCAGGCTGGTGCAGAAGGTGAAGTTGCGTGGGATCAGAATTGAGCTGGCAAGGTGGATACAAAACTGGCTCGTTCAAAGAAGACAGGGGGTAGCAGTGGAAGGGTGCGTTTCTGAATGGAGGGCTGTGACAAGTGGTGTTCCTCAGGGATCAGTGCTGAGACCTTTGCTGTTTGTAATATATATAAATGATTTGGAGGAAAATGTAACTGGATTGATTAGTAAGTTTGCAGATGACACAAAGGTTGGTGGATTTGCGGATCATGATGAGGACCATCAGAGAATACAGCAGGATATAGATCAGTTGGAGACTTGGACGGAGAGATGGCAGATGGAGTTTAATCCAGACAAATGTGAGGTAATGCATTTTGGAAGGTCTAATACAGATAGGAAATATACAGTAAATGGCAGAACCCTTAAGAGTATTGATAGGTAAAGGGATCTGGGTGTACAGGTACACAGGTCACTGAAAGTGGCAACGCAGATGGAGAAGGTAGTCAAGAAGGCATACGGCATGCTTGCCTTCATCGGTCGGGGTATTGAGTTTAAAAATTAGCAAGTCATGTTGCCGCTTCATAGAATCTTAATTAGGCCACACTTGGAATATAGTGTTCAATTCTGGTCGCCACACTACCAGAAGGATGTGGAGGCTTTGGAGAGGGTGCAGAAAAGATTTACCAGGATGTTGCCTGGTATGGAGGGCATTAGCTATGAGGAGAGGTTGGAGAAACTTGGTTTGGTCTCACTGGAGCGACGGAGATAGTATTAGATTCAAACAAAGAACAAAGAACAATACAGCACAGGAACAGGCCCTTCGGCCCTCCAAGCCCGCGCCGCTCCCTGGTCCAAACTAGACCATTCTTTTTTATCCCTCCATTCCCACTCCGTTCATATGGCTGTCTAGATAAGTCTTAAACGTTCCCAGTGTGTCCGCCTCCACCACCTTGCCTGGCAGCGCATTCCAGGCCCCCACCACCCTCTGTGTAAAATATGTCCTTCTGATATCTGTGTTAAACCTCCCCCCCTTCACCTTGAACCTATGACCCCTCGTGAACGTCACCGCCGACCTGGGGAAAAGCTTCCCACCGTTCACCCTATCTATGCCTTTCATAATTTTATACACCTGTATTAAGTCTCCCTCATCCTCCGTCTTTCCAGGGAGAACAACCCCAGTTTACCCAATCTCTCCTCATAACTAAGCCCCTCCATACCAGGTAACATCCTGGTAAACCTCCTCTGTACTCTCTCCAAAGCCTCCACGTCCTTCTGGTAGTGTGGCGACCAGAACTGGACGCAGTATTCCAGATGCGGCCGAACCAACGTTCTATACATCTGCAACATCAGACCCCAACTTTTATACTCTATGCCCCGTCCTATAAAGGCAAGCATGCCATATGCCTTCTTCACCACCTTCTCCACCTGTGACGTCACTTTCAAGGATCTGTGGACTTGCAGAATGCAGAAGAATACAAATTGGCAGGAGAAAACAATGGACCTGAGGATTGGGAGCAGTTTAAAATTCAGCAAAGGTGGACCAAGGGAATGATTAAGAAGGGTAAAATAGAGTATGAAAATAAGCTAGCGGGGAACATGAAAACTGACTGTAAAAGTTTCGATAAGTATGTAAAGAGAAAGTGAAGGTCACTTACAGTCAGAAATTGGGGAATGCCTAATGGGGAACAAATAAATGATTAAGGAACAAAATTCGTATTTTCCTTCAGTCTTCACAAAGGAAGACATGAATAATGTACAGGAGGGTTTGAGAAACACAAATTGTAATGAGGAGCTGAAGGAAATCAGCATCAGTGGTCATTTTCCAAATTTCTTTGGACTCTGGAATGTTTCCTACAGAATGGAGGGTAGCTAATGTAAGTCCACTATTCAGAAAGGGAGGTAGAAAGATAAAAGGGAATTACAGACCAATGAGCCTAACGTTTGATTTGATTTGACTTATTATTGTCACATGTATTCACATATAGTGAAAACTCTCGTTTCTTGTCCCTTGTTTCTTGCGCGCTACATAGATGAAACATACCGTTCATAGAGTACATAGGGGAGAGGGTGCATAGGGGAGCACATAGGAAAGGAGAAGGTGTAGAATATATTGTTATAGTCATAGCCAGTGTGCAGAGAAAGATCAACTTAATATATGGTAGGTCCATTCAAAAGTCTGATGGCAGCAGCGAAGAAGCTGTTGATTGGTATGTGATCTCAGATTTTTGTATCTTTTTCCTGAGGGAAGAAGTTGGAAGAGAGTACATCCATGGTACATGGGGTCCTTGATTATGCTGGCTGCTTTTCCGAGGCAGCGGGAAGTGTGGACAGAGTCAGTGGATGGGAGGCTGGTTTGCATGATGGACTGGGCTACATTCACAAACCTTTGTAGTTTCTTGCGGTCTTGGTCAGAGCAGGAGGCATACCAAGCTGTGATACATCCGGGAAGGATGCTTTCGTTGGTGCATCTTTAAAAATCGATGAGCTTCTTAACGGACATGCCAAACTTCCTTAGTCTCATTGGCCTCGTACCACATCCTTTTGAAGAAGATTATGAGCTCTAGAGAGGTCATAGAAACATAGAAACTAGAAGCAGGAGTAGACCATTCGGCCCTTCAAGCCTGCTCCGCCATTCATTTTGATTATAACTGATCATCAAATTCAATATCCCGATTCCCCCTTCCTCCCATATCCCTTGATCTCTTTCGTCGGAAGAGCTATATCTAATTTCTTCTTGAAATCAGACGACATTTAGGCTTCAACAACTTTCTGTGGTAGTGAATTCCACACATTCACCATCCTCTGGGTGAAGAAATTTCTTCTCACCTCAGTTCTAAAAGATTTACCCCTTATCCTCAAACTATGACCCCTATTCTAGACTTCTCCACCATTGGGAACATTCTTTCAGAATCTACCCTATCTAATCCTGTTAGAATTTTATTATTTTTTATGAGATCCCCTCTCACTCTTCTAAACTCGATGTGGAGATGCCGGCATTGGACTGGGGTAGGCACAATAAGAAGTCTCACAGCACCAGGTTAAAGTCCAACAGGTTTATTTGGCCTCTTTTAGGTAACAGGTTTATTTGGTAGCACGAGCTTTTGGAGCACTGCTCCTTCATCAGGTGAGTGGAGGATTGGGTTCAGAAACAAGGCATATATAGACACAGACTCAATTTACAAGATAATGGTTGGAATGCAAGTCTTAACAGGTAATCAAGTCTTTACAGGTGCAGACAATGCGAGTGGAGAGAGGGTTAAGTACAGGTTAAAGAGGTGTGAATTGTTAAAGAGAACAATTCACACCTCTTTAACCTGTGCTTAACCCTCTCTCCACTCGTATTGTCTGCACCTGTAAAGACTTGATTACCTGTTAAGATTCGCATTCCAACCATTATCTTGTAGATTGAGTCTGTGTGTATATGCCCTGTTTGTGAACCCAATCCTCCGCTCACCTGATAAAGGGGCAGCACTCCGAAAGCTCATGCTACCAAATAAACCTGTTGGACTTTAACCTGGTGTTGTGAGACTTCTTACTCTTCTAAACTTCAGTGAATATAATCATAATTGATTTAGTCTTTCCTCATATGACAGACCTGCCATCCCAGGAATCAGCCTGGTAAAGCTTCGCTGTACTCCCTCTATAGCAAGAACATCCTTCCTCAGATAAGGACACCAAAACTGCACACAATATTCCAGATGTGGCCTCACCAATCCCCAATAAAATTGCAGCAAAGCATCCCTATCCCTATACTCAAATCCTCTCACTATTAAGGCCAACATATCATTTGCCTGCTTTACTGCCTGCTGTACCTGTGCACTTACTTTCAGCAACTAATGCAGGAGGACTCCAAGGTTTCATTGAGTATCTGCCTCTCTCAATTTACACCCATTCAAGGAGTAATCTGTCTTCCTTTTATTGTTACCAAAGTGGATAAACTCACATTTATCCACATTATGCTGCATCTGCCATGCAGATGCCCACACTCTCAGCCTGTTCAAATCACGCTGAAGTATCTCTGCATCCTCCTCACAGCTCACCCTCCCACACATCTTTGTATCATCTGAAAATTTGGAGGTAATAAATTCAGTTCCCTCTTCCAAATCATGAACAGGTAGGGTCCTAGCACAGATCCCTGCGGAACCCCACTAGTCACTGACTGCCAATCAGAAAAGGACCCATTTATGCCAACTCTTTGCTTCCTATCTGCTAACCAGCTTTCTATCCATCTCAAGACATTACCATATGCTTTAACTTTACATTATAGCCTGTTATGTGAGGCCTTGTTGAAAGCCTTCTGAAAGTCTAAATCAACCACATCCACTGGTTCTCCTCGGTCAACTCCACTAGTTTCATCCTCAAAAAATTCCAAAAGATTTGTCATGCATGATTTCCCTTTTATAAATCCATGCTGAATTTGTCTGATTATACCACTGCCTTCCAAATGCCGAGTTATGAAATCCTTGATAATAGACTCTAGCAACTTCCCCAGTACTGACACTAGGCTCAATGTTTTCCTTCTACCTCCCTTTTGAATTAACTACCCTCTAATCTGTAGGAACTGTTCCAGGGTCCAAAGAATTTTGGAAAATTACTACCAATGGATCTAGTATTTCCAGGGCCATTGCCTTAAGTACTCTGGGTTGAAGATTATCAGGTCCTGGAGATTTATCCACCTCCAATCACATCAATTTCCCCAAAACCATTTCTCTACTAATGCTGATTTCCTTCAGCCCCACACTAAAACATGTTTCTCTCAGCACTTCTGGTGCATTATTCATGTCTTCCTTTGTGAAGTCTGAATCAAAGTACAAGTTTAATTTCTTAGGCATTTCTTTATTCCCCATTATGAATTCTCCTGTTTCTGACTGTAAGGGGCCTATATTTGTTTTTGTTAATATTTTTCTCTTTACATATCTATAGAAACTTTTACAGTCAGTTTATATGTTCTCCGCTACTTTACGTTCATACTCTACTTTCCATTCTTAATCAATCCCTTCGTCCTCCTTTGTTGAATTTTAAACTGCTCCCAAACTTTAGGCCTATTGCTTTTTCTTGACAATTTGTATGCTCCTTCCTTGAAGTTGATACTATCTCTAATTTCCCTTGTAAGCATGGTTTGGCCACAACTCCCTTACAACTCTTACGCCAAACAGGAACAAACAACTTCTGGAGTTCACATATTCATTCTTTAAATGTCTGCCATTACCTGTCCAATGTTTTTCCTTTCAGTAATGTTTCCCAGTCCATCATGGCCAATTCGTGCCTCATACCGTCATAGTCAGATCAGGACCCTGATCTCAGAATACAACTCCATCATTATCCACCTTGATAAAGAATTCTACCATATTATGTTCACTTCTCCCCAAGGGGTCTCTCACAACTAGATTGCCAACTAATCATTTCTTTTTGCCCAACATCCAGTCCAAGATGGCCTGCCCCCTTGTTGGTTCTTCAACATATTGTTCTAGAAAACCATCCCAAATGCACTCCAGAAATTCTTCCTCTATTGTACTGTGACTAATTTGAACCTCCCAATCTATATGGAGATTAGAGTCACGCATAATCACAGATGTTCCTTTAACAAATGCATCTCTGATTTCCTGTCTAATCCTTTTCCCAATAATGCCACTGAAGTTTGGTGTTGTCAGTCAACCACCAGCAGGGATTACTACCAACTCAGTGAAGGCCATGAGAATTTGGGCTGCAGGAGATCCCCACTGGAATCTCACCGTAACCAAATCTATTTTCCCTAAATTGTCCAAGGCTATTATTGCCATTCCCAGGAGATTACATGGCTGCTGGTGAATGGATTGGGGAAGCCGGAGTATGGGAAGTGGGTGATGTTGCCTGTTTGCAACACTGGGGAATGGAATAGAATCAATGGACCAATTATTCTTTTTCTGATCATTTTCATTTAGTCATCTGTATGTACACGTTGATACAAACAGTTGGCTCAATCGTAAAACATTTATACGATTGAAACACAACTACTTCCAGTGAACCACAAAATAAAATATTTTAATTGTTAAAATATGTTACAAACTTATGTAGGATACAAATTGTATTCTAATACTTGTTCACAAAGTGGCTTTATAGCTACTTAGCCATGGAGGCCAACTGTTATTAATTTTAAATATATTAATAAATAATGAGGACATTTACATTTGACTTTGATTTTTGTGACCCCCCCCATTTACCAACTCATTTCCGGAAAATGATAAAGCTTGAACATGGATTACTGTTGAACAGTTGTAAATTGAAGATGCAGCATTTGTTTAGGATTTGCAAAATTAAAAAAAGACAAGATAATGTAATCTCTAAATCCAGGATAATAATTACAATATTAAAAAGTTTCTCCGAGGATTAAAATGGATCGTTCCAAAAATGGTCACAGAGATCATGATGCGAGAATAACTCGGGCACGTTGATCAAAATGCAGGCCAACATTGTTTCGCCTGCTCATTATCACGATATCTGCATGCAGCCAGCACTCTCTGTGCTGTTTTTACTGTAAGCATTAGTAGGGAGCCCAATATTCTGAGTACCTACAACAATATACAGCTAGGGGCGGCACGGTAGCACAGTGGTGAGCACTGCTGCTTCACAGCGCCAAGGACCCGAGTTAGATTCCTGGCTTGGGCCACTGTCTGTGTGGAGTTTGCACGTTCTCTCCGTGTCTGCATGGGTTTCCTCCGGGTGCTCCGGTTTCCTTCCAAAAGACGTGCTGGTTAGGTGCATTGACCCGAACAGGCGCCGGGCTGTGGCGACTAGGGGATTTTCACAGTAACTTCATTGCAGTGCTTATGTAAGCCTCACTTGTGACTAATAAATAAACTTTTAGAACATAGAACATAGAAAAACTACAGCACAAACAGGCCCTTCGGCCCACAAGTTGCGCCAGTCATGTCCCTACCTACCTAGGCCTATATATAGGCTTATCTATAACCCTCAATCCTATTCAGTCCCATGTACTCATCCAGAAGTCTCTTAAAAGACCCTATCGAGTTTGCCTCCACCACCATTGACGGCAGCCGAATCCACTCACCCACCACCCTCTGAGTGAAAAACTTACCCCTGACATCTCCTCTGTACCTACTCCCCAGCACCTTAAACCTGTGTCCTCTCGTAGCAGCCATTTCAGCCCTGGGGAAAAGCCTCTGAGAATCCACCCGATCTATACCTCTCAACATCTTGTACACCTCTATCAGGTCACCTCTCATCCTTCGTCTCTCCAAGGAGAAAAGACCGAGCTCCCTCAATCTATCCTCATAAGGCATGCCACCCAATCCAGGCAACATCCTTGTAAATCTCTGGACCCTTTCAATAATTTCTACATCCTTCCTGTAATGAGGCGACCAGAACTGAGCACAGTACTCTAAGTGGGGTCTGACGAGGGTCTTATAAAGCTGCATCATTATCTCCCGACTCCTAAACTCAATCCCTCGATTGATGAAGGCCAGCACACCATACACCGATTTAAGTGTCCTATGGACCCAGACCCCAAGGTCCTTCTGAACCTCTACACTGCTAAGAGTCTTACCCTTGATATTATACTCCTTCATCCCATTTGACCTGCCAAAATATACCACTACACATTTATCCGGGTTATCATAGAAATCATAGAAACCCTACAGTGCAGAAGGAGGCCATTCGGCCCATCGAGTCTGCACCGACCACAATCCCACCCAGGCCCTACCCTCACACATTTTACCCACTAAGCCCTCTAACCTACACATCTCAGGATTCTAAGGGGCAATTTTTTTTTAACCTGGCCAATCAACCTAACCCACACATCTTTGGACTGTGGGAGGAAACCGGAGCATCCGGAGGAAACCCACGCAGACACGAGGGGAATGTGCAAACTCCACACAGACAGTGACCCGAGCCGGGAATCGAACTCGGGACCCTGGAGCTGTGAAGCAGCAGTGCTAACCACTGCGCAAGTCCATCTGCCACTTCTCCGCCCAGTCTTACATCCTATCTTTGTCACGCTGCAGCTTCTGACATCCCTCCAAACTATCCACAACACCACCAACCTTTGTGCCGTCAGCAAACTTACCAACCCATCCCTCCACTTCCTCATCCAGGTCATTTATGAAAATGACAAACAGCAAGGGCCCCAGAACAGATCCCTGGGGCACTCCACTGGTGACCGACCTCCATTCAGAAAAAGACCCATCTCCAACCATTCTCTGCCTTCTGCAGGCAAGCCAGTTCTGGATCCATAAGGCAACAGTCCCTTGGATCCCATGCCCTCTCACTTTCTCGAGAAGTCTTGCATGGGGGATCTTATCGAATGCCTTGCTGAAGTCCATGTAAACCACATCTACGGCTTTTCCTTCGTCAACGTGTTTAGTCACATTTTCAAAGAACTCCACCAGGCTCGTATGGCACGATTTGCCTTTGACAAAGCCGTGCTGACTACTTTTGAGCATACTAAACTTCTCTAAATGTTCATAAATCCTGTCCCTCAGGATCCTCTCCATCAACTTACCAACCACTGAGGTTAGACTCACCGGTCGGTAATTTCCTGGGCTATCCCTATTCCCTTTCTTGAATATAGGAACCACATCCGCAATCCTCCAATCCTCCGGAACCTCTCCCGTCTCCATCGACGATGCAAAGATCATCGCCAGAGGCTCTGCAATCTCTACCCTCGCCTCCCACAGTAACCTGGGGTACATCCCATCCAGTCCTAGCGACTTATCTATCTTGATGCTATTCAAAATTTCCAACACATCCTCTTTCTTAATGTCGACAAACTCACTCTTCTCAGTCCGCCGCAATCCTGTAGTACAACCACCCAGGTCTTTTTCCACCGTGAATACTGAGGTAAAGTATTCATTAAGCACCTCTGCTATTTCTTCCGGTTCCGTACAGACCTTCTCATCTTCACATTTTATAGGTCCTATTCCTTCACATCTCATCCTTTTACTCTTCACATATTTATAGAATGCCTTAGGGTTCTCCTCAATCTTACCTGCCAAGGCCTTCTCGTGACCCCTTCTGGCTCTCCTAATTTCCTTCTTAAGTCCCTTCCTACAAGCCGTATACTCATCTAGATCCCCATCATCACCTAGCTCTCTGAACCTATTGTACTCTTTCCTTTTCCTTTTGACTAGTTTCAGCACAGCTTTCATGCACCACGGTTCCCGTAACCTACCAAAACCTCCCTGTCTCATTGGAACGTTGTCATGCAAAACTCCAGACAAACATTCCTTGAAAATCTGCCACCTTACTTCGGTACTTTCCCTCGAGAATACCTCCTTCCAATTTACGCCTCTAATCTCCTGCCTGATGACTTCATATTTCCCCTTACTCCAGATAAACACTTTCCTAGCTTGCCTGATCCTATCTCTTTCCAATGTTAGTGTAAAGGAGATAGAGTTATGATCACTATCCCCAAGATCCTCCCCCACTGAGAGATCCGACACCTGTCCAGGCTCATTAGCCAGTACCAGATCGAGTACAGCCTCTCCTCTTGTAGGTTTATCCACATGCTGTGTCAGGAAAACCTCCTGAACACACCTCACAAACTCCTCCCCATCCAACAATTGATGTTTGGGAAATTAAAGTCTCCCATCACGACAACCCTGTTATTACTACATCTCTCCAGGATCTGTTTCCCTATCTGCTCCTCAACAGCCCTGTTACTATTGGGCGGCCTACAGAAAACACCCAGCAAAGTTATCGACCCCTTCCCGCTCTGAACTTCCACCCACAGAGACTCTGTAGACAACCCCTCCATGGCGTCCACCTTCTCTACAGCTGTGACACTATCCCTGATCAGCAGTGCCACTCCCCCCCCCTCTTCTGCCTCCCTCTCTGTCCTTTCTGAAACATCTGAAACCTGACACCTGAAGTATCCAGTCCTGTCCCTGTCCCCAAGTCTCCGTAATGGCCACCACATCACACTTCCAAGCATCGATCCACACTCTAAGCTCATTCACTTTATTTACTACACTCCTGGCATTTTAGTCTGCATGTAAAGGGAAGATGCATTTGTGGCTGCTGCAGGTACAGGCATCGTTCAAAATAACACACTGCAACAAAGAACAATGGCTAACCATGGGAGAAAGCACTCCAAAGGTTTCAGACATGTCCTAAAGGTCTTGGTTGAAGTAGTGCAACGAAGGAGGGACGTGTTGTAAGATGTGTGTAGTTCTCTCACCAAGAGATTAAGGGCAAATTTTCCCATCCCACCCACCACAAGAATCGTAGTGGGCGAGACATGGACCATGCAAAAGTCCATTGACCTCGGGCAGAATTTTCCAGTCTTGGGATGAGCACGGCCAAAAAATCCCGCCCTAACAGTCTTGTATAGATTAACAGTCCAAAGATGTGCAGGTTAGGTTGATTGGCCATGCTAAAATTGCCCTTAGTGTCCTGAGATGCGTAGGTTAGAGGGATTAGTGGGTAAATGTGTAGGGATATGGGGGTAGGGCCTGCGTGGGATTGTGGTCGGCGCAGACTCGATGGGCCGAATGGCCTCTTTCTGTACTGTAGGGATTCTATGATTCTAACAGTGAGTGTCAATTAACTGCTGGTCACTAGATACTTGCTTCATGCTTTCTTCTACACACATCTCTGTTCAGTACTCTGGGCAGTCCCAGACTGCCCTCTAAACTCAGGTCATGTGTTCCTTCTCATCGCACTGTGGGTGATATAATACCCAGTACCATGTTAAACCGTTCCATGCTAGACCCTATGCTACTCCTCCCCAAGTCTTTATCCAAAGAATTTACATTGCATTGCAGTTTATCTAACGTATTTGCATTCACTTGAGTGCCCTAAAGTCTCTTTGCTTACAGGTACAGATGGTGTGGAGGATTTATAATTCTTCAAGATTTTGGGTGGGAGTTTCCAGCCGCGCTCGCCCCAAAGCCAGAAAATCCCGCCCAGTGACTATGATTCTTATTGTGGGTGGAATGGGGGAATTCTCCCCCTTGATTGAGTTTTTTGAGGAAGTGACGAAGTTGATGAGGGTAGGGCGGTGGATGTTGTCTACATGGACTTCATTAAGGCCTTTGACAAGATCCCTCATGGCAGACTGGTGCAGAAGGTGAAGTCACATGGGATCAGAGGTGAGCTGGCAAGGTGGATACAGAACTGACTCGGTCATAGAAGACAGAGGGTAGCAGTGGAAGGGTGTGTTTCAGAATGGAGGGCTATGACAAGTGGCATTCCTCAGAGATCAGTGCTGGGACCTTTGCTGTTTATAATATATATAAATGATTTGGAGGAAAATGTAACTGGTTTGATTAGTATGTTTGCAGACGACACGAACGTTGATGGATTTGCGAATAGCGATGAGGACCATCAGAGGATACAGAGGATATAGATCGGTTGGAGGCTTGAGCGGAAAGATGGCAAATGGAGTTTAATCTGGACAAATGTGAGGTAATGCATTTTGGAAGGTCTAATACAGATAGGAAATATACAGTAAATGGCAGAACCCTTAAGAGTATTAATAGGCAGAGGGATCTGGGTGTACAGGTACACAGGTCACTGAAAATGGCAACGCAGGTGGAGAAGGTAGTCAAGAAGGCATACAGCATACTTGCCTTCATCTGCCAGGGCATTGAGTTTAAAAATTGACAAGTCATGTTGCAGCTTTTTAGAACCTTAGTTCGGCCGCACTTGGAATATAGTGTTCAATTCTGGTCGCCACACTACCAGAAAGATGTGGAGACTTTGGAGAGGGTACAGAAAAGATTTACCAGGATGTTGCCTGGTATGGAGGGCATTAGCTACGAGGAGAGTTTGGAGAAACTTGGTTTGTTCTCACTGGAACAATGGAGGTTGAGGGGCGACCTGATAGACGTCTACAAGATTATGAGGGGCATGGACAGAGAGGATAGTCAGAAGCTTTTTCCCAGGGTGGAAGAGTCAATTACTAGGGGGCATAGATTAAGGTGCTAGGGGCAAGGAAATCGCTGCCAGGGGAGGTAGTGGAAGCAGATATGAGAGTGAGTTTTAAAGGGTGTCTGGACAAATACGTGAATAGGATGGGAATAGAGGGAAATGGTCCCCAGAAAGGTAGGGCATTTTAATTCAGTCAGGCAGCATGGTCGATGCAGATTTGGAGGGTCGAAGGGCCTGTTCCTGTGCTGTAATTTTCTTTGTTCTTTGTTGTCTCTACAATAGTTGGAAGCATAGTATACTCTCATGTACTGGCTAAACCTTGAGGAATATGAAGCTGTTTTGAATTTGGTTATTGTGATATTTGGTTGGTTCATTTTATTTGTGTTTATTTGATCTTTGAAGTTGACTGCTCTTTCTCAGCTTCCCATTTGGTTTTACAAATGGTCATCAGTTTATCCTGCTCCTTACAAGAGGGATGAACTCATAGTTTTCTTCCTCTGGGCACCGTTCACTGTGTTGCATACTGGAATGGAAGAATATAGTATGGGTGACTTACTAATGGGCTCACCTTGCAGATTAGCTTTCTGTGCAACAATTTGCTCATTGGTTTGCTTCCTTACCTCACTGAGGTGTGCTGTGACTGGTTGATGGCTACTTCTCTGTTCCAGCATAGTCCAGTTAATGGTTGTAATGGCCGACGGTTGCAGCATCTTGTGTTGTGGTGTCCTGAGGTATCTTACCAACAGATGTAAGAGACTAGGGCTGTTCTTGCTCCCGGTTCATCTTGTGGTTGTCTTCCACTCCAGGCATTGTGGGAAATTTCTGAGTGGTTAGCTGGTCTATCCAACAAGGAGCTTCCTGTAAAGAAAAAGGACAAACCATTTCTGCAAAGAGTGAAGACAATTCAGAATTGAAGTCTCAGTTGAGAGTATTTTTTCTGTTGGGGCTCTTGGAAACTTGCAGTGATTGACAACAGACATTGTTTTAACATCTTTTGTTATTTTAGGAGGATTCAGGGGAACACCAGCATCTCTGCTCAGAAGAGAAAAAGACTGATTATGGATGATTATATGACTTCAACGATTTGTTCCCTGACATACCTCAATGGTTCCAGAACCATGCCTATACCTGGAAGATTGATTCCACCAGGCTAATAGAATGGTTGCCTGTCATTTGTAGCCAGACATGTCTCAGCCACAGTTCATTACCCAATAGGACCGTAACACTGGCTCTTGCGCCCAATTTAAAGTTTGTGAGATGACCGTTAAACAAGACGTCCACATTCCAAAACAATCTTTGACCTCACCTAAGAAATATGGTTATGTTTCCTCTTGGTATGATACCTCAACTTTGTGAATAGTCTTGAGATCAGCCTTGCACCTGGCTGTATTAGTTTTGCACGGTTTCTGAAGTGCTCTCTCATTTATAATTAAAACTGGGGCTGCTGGACATTGATCATATCAGTGGCATCCATGGTGCCCCAGCATTGGCATGGGCACTCACTCTCTAGTGATCTCTTCCCTTGGCCTGGGGTGTCCCTGCTCTTCTGCTGTTTCATTAGCTGGACTTCGGGTGTTGCTCTGTACCATGGCTTGCTTTCATCACTTAAAATGGATCTGTGCTGTCAACAGATTTCAGATTGTTTGACAGTCTGAATGGCCATTTCATGGGTCAAGTCTTCTTTTGCTTGGAGCATATCTGAAAGTGCATTGTCCACCATTTTGAACAATAATTCCATCGCTGATTGGCTCTGGTTTCAGGTCACTGTAGTCACAGCCTTCAGCCATTCTGCACAGCTCATTAATGAAGGAGTCAATAGGTAGTCCTGGCTGTTGGGCATGTTTGTTGAACTTTGCTCTACGAAGGATCCTGTTACTGCTCAAATTAAAATATCTGTCAAATTATTTTTAAACTTTGATGAACTTTGCTGAGGATTCATTGAGTCCTTGTCTAGCTATTATAACATCACTATTAGACCAACCAAATAAAACAGTGTATTAACCTGTTCATCTTCTGTCTTTTTGTCAAGACCTGAAGCAGTCATGTATCTAAGGAATCTCTTGCTCCATTGTCCCTCATTTTGTGACTGGTCTGAGTTGTCATATTGGGTCTCACTGCTGCGGAGGTGTGTCAGTGAGGAGATCTTGAGAATTGTATGTTTAAGCATGAATGCTTTATTGGTAGTCTTTAACTATTTACACTTCCCATGTTACTATCATGCATGGTACAGTTGCTAGTTGGTAACAGAGTTCTATTTCTAGATTGCTCTCTCAGAGTCTATTATCATATGATTCTAGACATCATACCATAGATGGGACTATTCTTCAGTCCCACATTAACCATTACTCTGCCAAGTACCTTACATTACAATGCATGCAGCAACATAACACAACATGTCCCTTTCTTTTCTTAAGAAAACTTTCCTCCCTTCTACACAGTGTTACAATACATTTTTACTTGCTATCCCTGCTCCCGCAGCTGAAGTCTCTTGCTTTATAAGTTCACACTGTCTTGAGGCTTAACAGTCCTTCCACATCTCAGTCTGTCACACTGAGAGGAATGGAAGTACTCATTTTTGCACTCAGTCAAGTTGTGTTTCTCTTCATCAACAACTCGCCTGCATTTCTGGACATTGGGTTTGTCCTATTCCTGTGACCTTATCCACTTTGAAGTTACCAACAGACTCAGCTAAATATTGGGTGGCAGGCAGGGAATTGATTATAAGTCAAAATAGGTTGATTTAAAGTTGTATACATATTGACAAGATTACATTTGGAATATTGCGTTCCTGCCTTCATAATGGATATCACACAATGAAGGGAGTTCAGTGAAGGATGACAAAATGGTTCTTCGATTTAAGATTTTAAGTTATGAAGAAGAACTTTGTCATTCCCAGTACAGACATATCGTGCCTAATTTTACCGTCGCGTTGTGCCCGAAACGGACGCAAAGACTTGGTAAAGTCGGGCATGAGGTGAGTAGCGCGATCTGTGCCCGCCTCCGCACTGCTTCCCCCTTTGCCAAGACCTGAAAATGGCCACAATCGGGACCACCCAAAACGGCGCGATGGCCATTTAAATGCATTTGCATGCATTTAGATTGACTTAATGGCTGCACACCCAACCTTACCGGCACTTCCCCCTTTACTACCGCATTTGCCCATCCAGAATCGGCGTGAAACAGACATGCTCAACAAAAGTGGGGTTCGGGCACTCTAGTTGGTGAGGAGGTAGGTGCCTAGCGTCCGACGGCTCTCTGCTTGAGATCGGTGGGTAGGGGAAGGGGGGTCCACTGCCACTCTGCCTGAGATTAGTGAGGGGGAAAGGGGGTCCGCTGCCACTTTGCCAGGGATCAGTGGCGGGAAAGAGAAAGAGGGGGCTGTGATCAGTCTGGGTGGCGGGAGGGTGGGGGAATAAGGGGGTCAGTAATGTTGTGGGAGTGGGGCAATGTCTGTGGGGGCCGGGGGTGGGGGGGGGGGGGGGGGGCATTATCCAGCCCAGGAGCAATGTGGCAGGGGAGCAGCATTCTATCTTTTTTTTCCTGCACATATGCAGTTGGGGGTGCCGATCGGAGCTGCAGGGTTTCGGGCACATTAAGCTTGAGCAGCGCAATTCAGAATTGCTGATATTTTTTCAGGCAGAGTGCACATGGGGGCGCCTGAGAACAGGTCTAGAAGTCGGATCTGAAACATCCCCTGTTTCAAGTCCACCCAGCACTTAGAATCAAAATGGTAAAATAGGGCCCATCATGTTTCAGTCAATTCTTTTAAAAATTGGAGACGAGCAGGCTGTTAGGATGTCTGATGAAAATTATGTGACTTTTGGAATTACAATATATGTACCACAGAAAGCATCCTATCTGGTTGTATCACAGCTTTGTATGGCTCCTGCCCTGACCAAGACCACAAGAAACTATGAAGTGTTGTGAATGTAGCCCAGTCCATCATGTAAACCACTCTCCGATCCATTGACTCCATTTGCACTTCCCACTGCCTCAGAAACGCAGCCAAACACGCCGGATATACTCTTCTGTCGGGAAAAAGATACAAAAGTCTGTAAACACATACCAATCTATTCAAGAACAGCTTCTTCCCTGCTGACCTTTGAACAGTTCTATCATATATTAAGCTGATTTTTCTCTTCACCCTACCTGTAGCTGCAACACTGTATTCTGCATTCTATCCTTTTCCTTTTCCCCTATTAGCTGAAGATGAGAAGATTTATTTTGCCTTGGTTGTAAAACATAGCTTATTGAGTTAACTTCAACCAATCAGAAATCAACTTTTGCAATGTTTCTGTAGTTCAGAGGGCTCAGAAAAAAAGGTACACACATGAGATAAATTTTCTTAAACAAAAAAGAATCAGCTGAAAGTAAATAAATTAATTAAGAAAATTACCTGAAAATCCCCTGGAAAGCTGAAAAGCAAAATACACAGCTGCCTTTACCCAAGACT
This sequence comes from Mustelus asterias, assembly GCF_964213995.1. Classification (NCBI taxonomy): domain Eukaryota; kingdom Metazoa; phylum Chordata; class Chondrichthyes; order Carcharhiniformes; family Triakidae; genus Mustelus; species Mustelus asterias. The sequence goes on along the minus strand of NC_135801.1, from coordinate 119,932,128 downwards.
GGAAATCTGATCCGAAACGCTGGGACAGAATTATTTGCATAAGAGTGATTGGCTGTTGTTATCTGCAAGAACACATTAATGATGGCCAATTTGACCCTTGTAATGTGGATCGTAATTCTTTGGACTGAAATGGATTGAAATAAATTGTCTTTTAATTCTTAAACTCCCATCAAACCAATTTGATTACAAAAGAAAATTGAGGAGTTATTAGCATTATCTACTAAATGTTGGGCGTTTAGAAGATTACAAAATTTATGCAACAGTTTTGCTGAGGCTTTCTGTAGGTGTAAAAGGAGGAAAATTTGGAAATTCCTCTGGCAAGCAGATTGAAATGGTGGAGGAGTGAGGCAGGACATAGAATCCCTACAATGCACCGAATCTGCACCAACAACAATCCCACCCAGGCCCTGTAACCCCGTAGCCCCACATATTTACCCTGCTAATCCCCCTGACACTCGGGGGCAATTTAGCATGACCAATCAACCTAACCCGCACATCTTATCAAAATTTAACCCGCACAAATTTATCAAAACTCGTTGCATTCTGGGGTAGTGCCGGTTGATTGGAAAACGGCTAATGTTACGCCGCTGTTTAAAAAAGGAAGGAGACAAAAGGCGGGTAACTATAGGCCGGTCAGCTTAACGTCTGTAGTAGGGAAAATGCTGGAATCCATTATTAAAGAGGAGATAGCAGGGCATCTGGATAGAAATGGTTCGATCAATCAGACGCAGCATGGATTCATGAGGGGAAAGTCGTGCTTGACGAACATGTTGGATTTTTATGAAGATGTGACGAGGGCGGTTGATGGAGGAGAACCGGTGGATGCGGTGTTTTTGGATTTCCAAAAGGCGTTTGATAAGGTGCCCCATAAAAGGCTGCTGAAGAAGATTAGGGCACACGGAGTTGGGGGTAGTGTGTTAAAGTGGATTGGGGACTGGCTATCCGACAGGAAGCAAAGAGTCGGAATAAATGGGTGTTTTTCCGGTTGGAGGAAGGTAACTAGTGGCGTGCCGCAGGGATCGGTACTCGGGCCGCAACTGTTTACCATTTATATAGATGATCTGGAGGAGGGGACGGAGTGTAGGGTAACGAAGTTTGCAGACGACACAAAGATAAGTGGAAAAGTGAATCGTGTGGAGGACGGAGAAGATCTGCAGAGAGATTTGGACAGGCTGAGTGAGTGGGCGAGGATATGGCAAATGGAGTATAACGTTGATAAATGCGAGGTTATACACTTTGGAGGAAATAATAACAAATGGGATTACTATCTCAATGGAAACAAATTAAAACATGCTACCGTGCAAAGGGACCTGGGGGTCCTTGTGCATGAGACGCAAAAGCCCAGTCTGCAGGTACAACAGGTGATCAAGAAGGCAAATGGGATGTTGGCCTATATTGCGAGGGGGATAGAATATAAAAGCAGGGATGTCTTGATGCACCTGTACAGGGCATTGGTGAGGCCGCAGCTGGAATACTGTGTGCAGTATTGGTCCCCTTATATGAGGAAGGATATATTGGCATTGGAGGGAGTGCAGAGAAGGTTCACCAGGTTGATACCGGAGATGAGGGGTTTGGATTATGAGGAGAGGCTGAGGAGATTGGGTTTGTACTCGTTGGAGTTTAGAAGGATGAGGGGGGATCTGATGGAGACTTATAAGATAATGCGGGGGCTGGATAGGGTGGAGGCGGAGAGATTCTTTCCACTTAGTAAGGAAGTTAAAACTAGGGGACACAGCCTCAAAATAAAGGGGGGTCGGTTTTAGACAGAGTTGAGGAGGAACTTCTTCTCCCAGAGGGTGGTGAATCTCTGGAATTCTCTGCCCACTGAGGTGGTGGAGGCTACCTCGCTGAATATGTTTAAAGCGCGGATGGATGGATTCCTGAGCGGTAAGGGAATTAAGGGTTATGGGGATCAGGCGGGTAAGTGGTACTGATCCACGTCAGATCAGCCATGATCTTATTGAATGGCGGGGCAGGCTCGAGGGGCTAGATGGCCTACTCCTGCTCCTATTTCTTATGTTCTTATCTTTGGACTGTGGGAGGAAACCGGAGGAAACCCATGCAGACAAGGGGAGAATGTGCAAACAACCTAACAGACCTTGACCTAAGGCCGGAATTGAACCCGGGTCCCTGGCACTGTGGCAAGAGCGCTAACAACTGCGCTATCATGCATGGTTAGCGCAACATCTGCGTATCCTTTCCCTAACTGGAATTTTAACACAGTTGGAATGTGATGCAATAATGTCAGAAGCTTGTCCCGGATCTCCCTTTCAGCGTTATTGCTTCTTAGATCGTCACCATTCGTGGACCATCCCGACTTCTACAATCAGTGTGTAAGATTATTCATTTAAACTGTTTCCTTTGAGACTACCATTCTTCTTCCAATGTATGGATAACAGATTAGGAAAACCCCATGGAACCTCATGGGCAAAGTTTGTATGTAATTTTATCTAAGGTCATTTTATTTTAACTATTTATTTAGGTAGTATAGGGTTAATATTACTTTATATAGTGTTTATAACTGCAGTGCAAGTTAGATTGAGTGCACTGCTGGGAATGGTGACAGTGAAGGGTTTTGGGAGCTTACAGGATTGTTACAAATTTTAATAAACTTTAATAAGATTTTTACTGCAACCAATATCAACTTCTTAGAACTTTTTTTTTGTATTGATCCAAGGCAATTTTTGATTTGTTTTTGACAGCACCTGGGAATTTTGTGGCCACAAGGCAATTTTTGACTTGTTTTTCCCTCCTCACGAAGGAGTTTCCAAGGAGCAGGTAAAGTGCTCTCTGTGGACATACCATAGCTATTTTTACAGTCGAAATGGAGCAGCAGGAGTTGATGGCAGCCAGGGGTTGAAGGAAATAATTATAAGGAGGATGCAACCCAAAGGGTGCATTTTTGTAAAGAGTATTCAGGCAATACAGGCTTTATGAAAGCCTTCATAAGGAGATACAAATTAGCAAAGTACACTTTACCACGAAGACAACTGGGTTGCTATGGATCACCATGTGCCATCTGTCACATGATGATCCATAGCATGGTCATTTATCCACTTTGCTGCTTCTATGGTTATGGATGATGACTGCATTGGACATGATGGTCTTGATTTCAAGTGATAGTGGCAGAGAATAAAAGTGATAAATAGAAAAACAGAAAGAGAAAGGCAATTTAGGTCTCAGAAAACTAAAACAGAAGACTAATGTGAGCATGGAGACTGGCTTAAGTCACCAAAAAGCTCTGTAAACAAAGAAAGTATGCATGTTTCTCAATATGCTCATAGCTTTCCAAACAGAGGGCAACATTTCCCATAGTTCTGCCTTTTGTACACTGATGTGGAGAGGCCGGCGTTGGACTGGGGTAAACACAGTGAGAAGTCTCACGACACCAGGTTAAAGTCCAACAGCTGTGCAGGCCAACGTCCTTTGTAAGGAATGGCTGTTGAATTCTTTACAGCACATAGAACCCAGTCACTCACAGAGTCTGAAGGGTTTGGACTACAGGTGAACCTGAATAAAACATGTTTTAAATTATTGCAAAAGGGGAAGATGGTGTCACGGAGCAGAAGAGTAAGATCAGATGGTGATGTTAGTGTTTTTTGTCCCACAGAAGAATGAAATGAATTTTGAGTAGCCACACAGATATTAAAAACTGCTGACTCTGTAATAGAGGGGAAAGTTTAATAAGAACTCAGAGTGAAGGAATATCTCAAAGGAAAATGGTGTCAAAAGCTTGAAAGAAATGACCTTTGAAATGAGATACGTGGCTTGGAATTTAAGCAGAGGAAATCTTATGCTGCAACAGTGTTTTAATGGAGCACGATAGACATCAAGAAATATTTTGCAAACCTTTCCCTGGTTTGGAAATTGTTTTGTGCTATTTTCATTGGGATGACATTTAAGCAATGTAAATGTTCAGGTATGCATTGCAAATATGCATTATTTGTTGATAAACAAACAACTTGGCCAATCCATGAAATGGACATTGCATTAATGGTGATTCTGCACCCAACATAATACTGTCAATTGGAACTCTATTGAATAGAATTATTGAGCGAGATTCTCCCAAAGTGCTGCATTGGTGGGAAAACTGTTCTAGGTCATGACTGTTTTGTCAGTGCAGCTTCACACTCGAATCTCCCATACACTGTGCATTGCAGAGGTCACAATCGGAAATCTCATTAAAAACCCAGGGGGGCAGAGCTTATTCACGCCAGAGTCTGACAGTTCTGGAACTCTGCGCATGCACTCAATCTGGCAGCCTCCCAATTTGCTGGCCAGCTTGATCGCTGGCCAGCCCGGGACCCCCACAGTGCTGCCCCTTCAGCCTCCCGACGGACCGATTGTGGCCCCCACGACAATTCCCGGGCCAGCCCTCACCCCCCCCCCCCGCCCTGAAGCACCCCAATGCCCAGCCCCCCACACCTAGCAGTGGCAATCTCCCTGCCCCCCTCACCCTGGCAGACACCCCCGCTAACCCCCTCGAGGTCAGACATCCCCAAGGTCAGACACTCCCCAGGAGCCCCTCCCCCCCAGGACGCAGCCCCCACCTTCCCCACCCCCAGGAGACCACCCGTCCCCAGCCCGCCTTGATCGCTGGCTTCCCTCTAGCCCAGACCGATTCTCATGCAGAGTGGCAGTGGGATCCCCCACCCCCACCAATCACCCCTCGGCCCCGCTCACAGTAGACACTGCCCCCTTGGCACTGCCTGATGCCCAGGGGGCAAAGTGCCCATGCCCAGGGGGCACCTTGGTACTGCCCACTGGGCAGTGCCAGGAGGCACAGGCTGGCACTGTCAAGGTGCCCATGCTCAGGTGACAACACTCCCCTCCCACTGCCCAACCCCCGGGGTGGCCCCAATTGCCCCCCTTAATTCCGGCGGGGTCTTTCTCTAGTTCCCCGAATGTGGGGAGCCACTCTAAACCCCTCCGGATTGAAATACTCCTGGCGGGGTGGGAGATTCTATTGGGTCCGGCAAATTCTCGATAATGACATGCAAAACATATTTAAACTACATTAAAAAAAGATTTAAATGACTTACCTATCTTCTCGCCGGTTTCCAGCGTGATCTTGACTCCAACTGTTCTCCGACTCTGGGAGATGCGTTCCTAGTGCATGCGCAAATCCCGGAAAAAGGCAGAAGACGCAGACCTCCCAGCCCCACCCCACCAGAAATGTTGCGGGTCGCGATGGGAGAATTGCCCCCATTATGTGTAAAATATTGAGAGTGATTATTATTTTAGAAAACAGCTTTCAAATTGCTCAACGTAAGGAAAATAAATGTTTCAAGGAACACAAACAGAACAATCGTTAAAAATTGGAAAATAACAATTTTGAGTTAAGTGAGATGTGTACACAATCTAATGCACAATTATCTGAAGGTATGGCCACAACATGACACGTAACCTACATTCCATGGCTGGAATTTTCCCATGTTGCGAATTTGAGTGGAGTAATTGTAGATTGAGAAGTACATTGTTAGATTTTGGTGTTTGTAAAATTATAGACAAAATTGTAAAATGCTAAGAGGTGAAAGCATTTTGTGGTCCCTTTGAAAAGGTAGTTTTTTTTCTGTGCTTAGAAAGTTAAAAAAAATACAAGTCTGGATAGAGTGCCAAAGTGAAACATTTGTGTTGAAAGGCCAAGTATCAGGGTTACCAAGGCTTTCAGGCTTTTGAATTGAGCCAATCAATTTGAACCAGAACAGGCTGTTGAATTTAAATCAGGCACTTGGATACCAACAACCAACAAAGAACAAAGAACAAAGAAAATTACAGCACAGGAACAGGCCCTTCAACCCTCCAAGACTGCACCGACCATGCTGCCCGACTGAACTAAAACCCCCTACCCTTCCGGGGACCATATCCCTCTATTCCCATCCTATTCATGTATTTGTCTAGACGCCCCTTAAAACTCACTATCGTATCTTCTTCCACCACCTCCCCCGGCAGCAAGTTCCAGGCACCCACCACCCTCTGTATAAAAAACTTGCCTCGTACATCTCCATTAAACCTTAAACCTATGCCCCCTAGTAATTGACTCTTCCACTCTGGGAAAAAGCTTCTGACTATCCCTCTGTCCATGTCCCTCATAATCTTGTAGACTTCTACCAGGTCGCCCCTCAACCTCCGTCGTTCCAGTGAGAACAAACCAAGTTTCTCCAACCTCTCCTCATAGTTATTGCCCTCCATACCAGGCAACATCCTGGTAAATCTTTTCTATACCCTCTCCAAAGTCTCCACATCCTTCTGGTAGCGGGGTGACCAGAATTGAACACTATATACCAAGTGCGCCCTAACTAAGCTGCGACATGACTTGCCAATTTTTAAACTCAGTGCCCTGGCCGAAGAAGGCAAGCATGCCATATGCCTTCTTGACTACTTTCTCCACCTGCATTGTCACTTTCAGTGACCTGTGTACCTGTACACCCAGATCCCTCTGCCGATCAATACTCTTAAGGGTTCTGCCACTTACTGTATATTTCCTATCTTTATTAGTCCTTCCAAAATGCATTACCTCACATTTGTCCGGATTACACTCCATCTGCCATCTCTCCGCCCAAGTCTCCAACTGATCTATATCCTGCTGTACCCTCTGATGGTCCTCATCGCTATCCACACATCCACCAATCTTTGTGTCGTCAGCAAACTTACTAGTCAAACCAGTTACATTTTCCTCCAAATCATTTATATATATTACAAACAGCAAAGGTCCCAGCCACTGATCCCTGAGGAATGCCACTTGTCACAGCCCTCCATTCAGAAACACACCCTTCCACTGCTACCCTCTGTCTTCTATGACCGAGCCAGTTCTGTATTGCCAGCTCACCTCTGATCCCATGCAACTTCACCTTCTGCACCAGTGTGCCATGAGGGACCTTGTCAAAGGCCCTTGTAGACAGCAAAGTCCATGTAGACAATATCCACTGCCCTACCCATATCAATCATTTTTGTCACTTCCTCGAAAAACTCGATCAAATCAGTGAGACATAACCTCCCCATCACAAAACCATGTTGCCTCTCGCTAATACGTCCACTTATTTCCAAGTGGGAGTAAATCCTGTCTCGAAGAATCCGCTCCAATAATTTCCCTACCACTGATGTAAGGCTCACCGGCCTGTAATTACCTGGATTATTCTTGCTACCCTTCTTAAACAAAGGGACAACATTGGCTGTTCTCCAAACCTCTGGGACCTCCCCTGTAGCCAGTGAGGATACAAAGATTTCTCTCAAGGCTCAGAGCAATTTCCTCCCTTGCCTCTCTCAGTATTTTGGGGTATATCCCATCAGGCCCTGGGACTTGTCTACCTTAATGTTTCTCAAGAACCCAATACCTCCTCCTTTTTGATCTCAAATCCGTTAGATTTAAATCTGATGGTTTTGCCAACCTGGGACCAATCCTATTGTGGTGGATATTGATATGTCATCACAGGTATAAAAGGAAGGTGGCAGTGGGACAAAAGCAGGCAACAACTGCCATCTGCCAGATTAATAGCTCTGAGTTCAGCTCTTAGCTTCATTTATGTCTTAAGAGAAAGCACCATCTCAGTAGCAAGGGTAACAAAGATAGCAAAGAAGAAAGAAATCCAGACAGAAGAATCAATGGAGAAGGCCGTTCTGGAAGACACAAAACCTGTAATTTAGAGAGTGACTAAAATTCTATCTTTTTGTTAATAAGTGGGAATTGTAATTAACTGAACAGCGAACCATTAGAATTGTGTTTTATTTGGTTTGTTAATAGTTTAGTTAACCTGTTCACTGTTAGTTAGGTAAATAAAGTGTTATTTGCTGACTTTAGCAAGGGTGTTGGGAGTTATTCTGATTTAACTAAAAGTTGCTGAAGAGCAGATCGTACCACTTCACACTCACTTTTATAGATTATGAAGTGAGGTACTCCTCTTTTAGTGGTTAGGTGTTAGTTCTCAGAGGGGGGGAATCAACTTCCATTTCATAACTCTTATCCTAAATCAATGACAACAGAGGTGGGAAGGCAAACAAAATGGCCACTGAGTGGCACGAGCAGAAATCATGCCTTTGTTTTGCCATAGGCGGTGGAGTAAATGGGCCTCAAACTGTCCTACTCCTATTAACAAGATCAGTTATTGGGGTGAATCTTGCCACAAAATGGCAGACTGTTGGTTTCAGCACCGGTATTCTCTCCAGATCTTATCACACTCTGTCACAAAAGGACAGCTGGGGGTGTTTCACGCCATCATGTTGAGGAGTGGGGCCTCAACACGACAGCAAAGCCCAGCTGCACTGAGATCAGGGTGCCACGTTTAAAGGGTGCCCCACTCAAAGCAAAGAGTAACTCCCTCCCACTGCACCATGGAGGTCTCAGGGTCTCCCCTCCATCTTGTGATCAGAGCCATTCACCTCTCCACCCCAATTGAAGCAGGCATGCACCACCATTCCCCACCCCCCTCCCCACCCACCCCCCTGGTGAAACTATTGTAAACCATGACATGTTGGCATAGTTTGAAAATATGGTGAGGGCTCAATATCTGGAGGTGGGGATGGTCTTTAATTATATGTAAATTTAGTGTAATGTATTTAAGTCAGATTCACGCCCATTGTCATTGGTGAGGGGTGGCAACAATCAGAAGTTATCATAGAATCATAGAATCCCTACAATGCAGAAGGAGGCTATTTGGCCCTCCAAGTCTGCACTGACAACAATCCCACCCAGGTCCTATCCCCATAACCCCATGTATTTACCCTACCTAGTCCCCTGACACTAAGGGGCAATTTAGCGGGCCAATCAACCTAACCCGCACATATTTGGAGAGTGGAAGGAAACCGGCGCATCCGGAGGAAACCCATCCAGACACGGAGAGAACGTGCAAACTCCACACAGACAGTGACCCAAGTCAGGCTCCTTGATGTCACACTTGGTCAAATGTGGCCTTGATGTCAAGGGCAGACACTCTCACCTCACCTCTAGCCATGATGTGGAGATGCCAGCGTTGGTTTGGGGTGGGCATAGCAAGAAGTCTCACAACACCAGGTTAAAGTCCAACAGGTTTATTTGGAATCACAAGCTTTTGGAGCATTCCTTCTTCATCGGGTGAGTGGAGGCTAGTTCACAATCAGGGCATATATAGGCAAAGACACAATTGCATAAAACATAATTACAGATTGGAATGTGAAGAGTAGTTGGAATGCGAGTCTTTACAGATAATCAAGCCTTTACAGGTATGAACAGTGTGCATGGAGAGAGGGACATCAATATAAATGGTACATACTTCATTGGTTTACCTTTTGCTGTCTTCTTCCAATGGGTGCAGTATCTTAAATATGCTGGGACCACACTATAACAGTGTCCACTATACTGTGGAACTTGATATAACGTCGATCTATTGTGTATGCCAAAAGGTTTCGTGCAACTGCATCCTTTCGGAATGTATTTCTGAACACTGCTGAAATACAAATGCTCCACAAATGATTTAGAACCAACAAATGGGATGGCAGCCTCGTGACTAGCTAAGGCGCTAGTTTTGTCTGTATCAATATTGGTCAAATTTTCACTGCTTCCCTGCAATGGTCAAAGTGAAATCACGTGTACTGTATCACAAAAGAGAAAATCTTACACCAATGCTGAGAAGCTAAAAATCATTGCCCAGGTCAAGGAAAGTGTTCGCCAGCATCCATTTCTCAAAGAATGGGGATTGCTGAATCAATGCTTAATGGGTGGCTTAAACTTGAAGAGGTGTTGATTACAGCATTGATGGAATTAAATGAAGGAAACAAAGCAAGATGGAAAGCTTGAAATTCTGACCATACAGCTCTTGACAAAAGCTTGGTTCACCCTGCAGGGAGCCGAGGATGATTTAAGATGCTTAATTTGAATGATCAACACATTTTTAGCTGTATTAATTAAAATGTACATAGTTATGTTTTTTAAAGTTATAAGGAATGTTTTAAAACAGCAAAATAAATGTTTTAAAATGCAGCCCGGTTGCTCTGGTTTGTGGCCAATTTAACATTCGGTGATGACATTAACTCAGGAAAAGAACACATTTCAAAACAGATGTAATTTGGGATATATTTCTGTCAGATTGCAAATCATCCCCAAAGTAGAAAATCTATCTCTGTGTGTATAAGAATACAGATAAATGATCTTCTCCCAGCTCTTGACCAATTGCTTCTCACAGATACGGGTGTCACGGTGGCACAGTGGTTAGTACTGCTGCCTCACCGCACCAGGGACCTGGGTTCGATTCCTGGCTTGGGTCACTGTCTGTGTGGAGTTTGCACATTCTCTCCATGTTTGTGTGGGTTTCCTCCCACATTCTGAAAGACATGCTGGTTAGATGCATTGGCCATGCTAAATTCTCCCTCAGTGTACTCATACAGGCGCCGGAGTGTGACGACTAAGGGGCTTTCACAGTAGCTCCATTGCAGTGTGAATGTAAGCCTGCTTGTGACTAATAAATTAGCTTAAATTTAATATGGTTGTCTGGGTGATAATTAAACAATGTGAGAATCTGTGGGGCAGTGGTGGTGGTGGCAGGTAGTAGGGTGGGGGGTGTGGGAGGGGTGGTGTCAACTGAATCAGGGTAGCAAAACAAAGGAAGCAATGATGGATTGACTTGGTCACGGACACTGGAAGCAATGAGGTATATTATTTATAGTGTATCACTAGCCAAATCTGAAGTTGAAAGCAATCTGGAGTAACACTTAATGGACAGGATTGTCAGAAGAAATTACATTTGTTATCACAAGAGGAAAGTTGAGAGATGACATGATACAAGTCTTTAAAGTGATGGAAGGAACTGATGATATAAATAAAGTAATTTTTATGACTTGTGGTCGTGAGGTTAGAGGCAATGAGGTATATTATTTATAGTGTATCATGAGGGTGGAAATTAATATCCTACCCACCGTGGTGAGTTTGGTGGTGGATAGGGCATTTAATTGGATGGGAGGGTGGCTGGTGGGATTCTACTGCTTTCCTACTTCTGCCCAATTAAGTCCAGAGTCTTTGGTCCCAGGAAGGCCTAGCTCCTGCCCAATTAAGTGCCTCATTGGCACTTAATTCATCAGCTTTCCCCAAAAGAGGTGAAGCATGTCTCTTGCTGGTTCTTTAGTCAGTAGGTGAGGTGTCCATTGCCTCTGTTAAATACCATTCAATGGATTCAAATTTTTTGCATTCTTTCATGGGATGTGGGCATTGCTAGCCAGGCTAGCATTTATTGACCCTCCTTAAGTGCCCTTGAGAAGGTGGTTCTGAGGTGCGTCCTTGAACTGCCCACACATAGTGCTTTTAGGGAAGGGGTTCCAAATAGTCATATTTTATATAAGGTTATAAGTTGGCAGAATCTATCTTGGTCACGAAGTTGACAAATGATATAAGTGTGAAAAGGACTTCCATCAGAGCTAGTCAATACTAATTTAATAAATTCCTTGGAAAAATATTGAATTGTCAGGAATTGGAAGATATTATTCATGCCAAAATGAATTTTTAGAGGAAGTTTATTTGAAAACTTTTACTGTTGTGAATTAGATTAGATGCTGCAATGATGTATTTGTACTTTGAGGGAATGAACTTGATGGGCCAAATGACCTTTTCCATTCCATGGTTTTGGATTTTCTTATGGGCTTCCACAGGCTGACAACTGCACACAATCACTTTCTCAAAAGTTCACTGAGTAACAATCATACATTGTCACCATATATTGGATGACAATTTTCCTACCACGTCCTTGACAAGGTGAGTTAATTCCTTAAGGCCCAAGGATTGAACCTGTGATTTATTTTATTTGTATGGATCAGAATCATACAATATGATACAAGTATCCATTGAATTATCAGAGAATCTTTTTTGTATTCCCTTACAATTTGGATCTAGTCTTTTTCTTTTCCAGAAAATATATCTTGCATCATACTTATTTAAATGCAATAACTCTGAGAGTTGGTTAACAATGAAGTTGGGTAACATTTCATACTAAGATTGATATTAAGACATGTGTTAATAGCTTTGGAATAGACAAATTTAGTTATGAAAGCTCCTTCTGGAAATGGTGGGAAATACAGCCAACTCTATAGGTATATGGAGCCAGTACTATGGGAACAAGCTAAAAATCACAAGCCATAAAATGGAATGGTCTTCACAACTTTGGTAAACAAGGTGTTAAGGAGATAAGGAAACAGACAGGGAGTCATTAGCCTCAAGATTTGAACTAACTTCCTGGGGCCAAATGGTGAGGTAACAGGGGATATCTGCAGCACAAAGCATCTTGCTCATTGATTAAGTTATGTGATGTATGTGGTAAAGCAATATCACTGATTTAGGGCCACACTAAACAGCGCTTTGCTCTGTAAGAATCAATTGTGCCCCTGACTTTGTATTATTGAGAGATCCTTGGAAAAGCAACAATCTCTTGCAGCATATGTTTGGATTAAACCTTTGCTTACTGGAAACTTGTTGACTTGAATGGCCATTTTTAGCACAACAACAGTGAGGAGCATAGGAGCAGACTTCAGGAGAATATAGATAGACTGATCAAATGAGTCCATGTCTGAAATTTAGCACCAAAAACTGAAGCAATGCATTTTGGGAGAAAGAATGTAGAGAGGCAATATGAAGTAAATTTAAATTAAATAATACAACCTTAAAGCACAAATGGGACCTGGGGTTGGATGATGGCAGGGTGGTGGGGAGGTTGCTTTCTTCTTCTTCTTTAGCAATTGTATGATTGTCCACCGAAGAAACTCCAAGTCACTGCTCATGGGTTCTGTGGGTCCTTGCGTGGCTGATGAGCCCGATCATAGAGTCGCATCCCTGACCGCACACTTGGCAGGTATTTCTGGGAGGTGGGACTCCAGGACTCCGGGGGAGCGATTCTCCCATCCTGCCACGCTAATGTTTTAGTTTAGTGGGCCGGGAGACGCGCGGGATTCGTGCATCCGTTCCCGACACGCCACATCTCCCAGTGCTGGATATCCAGTGCAGTCGGGGCAACGTTGGAAACCAGCAGGAACAGCAGGTAAGTCATTTAAATCTATTTTTAATCTTATTCAAATGTGATTATCGGGCCCAGGACTGAAGCCTCCGGGCCCGATAGCATCTCCCAACTTGTCTGTACAATTTCACTCTGGCGGGGTTCAGACTAGCTCCCCACTTTCGGGAAGCTGAGATCTGAGCGCTCCGGAATGGGGGAGAGGTTGGGGCTGGCCTGGGAATGCTCGTGGGGGTGTTAGGAGGGGCAGCACTGCAAGGGTCCGGGGCTGGCCAGCGATCGAGCTGGCCAGCAAACTGCAGGCTGACAGTTTGGGGCCACGTACATGCACAGAGGCCTGGAACTGTCAGGCTCCAGCGTGAATAGGCCCTGCCCCCAAGCTTTTAATGATATTCACCAGTTGTGACCTCTGCAGTGCACAGAGTGCGGAAGATTCGAGTCTGAACTCCCACTGAAACAAATCATGATTCACACCAGTTTTCCCACGAATTCAGCACTTAGAACTTTTTTGGGAGAATCGCTCCCTAGATCTCTGGTATTCTTTTCTCAGGCTCCTTTTCCAGGCCACCTCTTACCTTCAGGTGTCCTCAGAAGAATTGTGTCCCTTCAAACAGGAGGTTCCTCCAAATAGGTCTCTTCTGAGCAAGGTCTTCCTGGCCTTGATATCTATATTGCACTTCTTGAAGTAAGCCTTCAGGATATTTTTGAAGCACTTCCTTTGTCCTCATGCTCGAGTGCCTTCCTAGAGCTTGTCGAAGAAGATTTGCTTTGGCAGTTGGAACTCTAGCATCCCGGGCACATGGCCAGCCCAGCAGAGTTGGTTTCGGATGATCGTGGTCTTGGTGCTGGTGCTCTTGGCTCCTTCAAGCTCACTGATGTTAGTATGCCTGTCCTCTCAGCGGATGCAGAGAATCCATCTTAGGCAGCATTGAGGGTACCTCTCCAGGGCCTTGAGGTGGCGCCTGTACATAACCCAAGTTTCTGAGCCATATAGAAGAGCTGGAGGATGATTGCCTTGTTCTCAGGAATCTTGGTATCAACACAAGTGTCACAGTCATCAAAGTCTCTTGTCCTCAGGCATCTGATGGCAGCATTTGCGGATTGCATATGATATTGGATCTCCACATCAATGTCAGCCTTAGATGAGAGGCAGCTCCCCAGGTAGGGAAGTGTTCCACATTTGAGAGTGCTTCTCCATTGACATTGATGGGGGAGAGATCCGATCTTGCCCTGGGGTGTGTTGGTAAAGGACTTCTTGAGGTTGAAGCTGAGACCGATTCTTCGGTTTGCTTCCGCCAAGGTGTCAAGAATGGCTTGGAGATTCTCTTCTGAGAGAGCAGAGATGGCGATGTCATTCGCACACTGAGGTTCTACAAGTGACATTAGTGTCATTTTCTTCTTGGATTTCAGTCGGTTGAGGTTGAAAGGTTTTCCGTCCATCCTGTAGACAATGTTCACTCCACTGGGAAGCTTGTTCTTGACAAGGTGAAGGATGGTGGTGATGAAGATGGACGAAAGAGGACTTGATTCCAGTCTTGACCTCAAAGGTTTCTGTCATATTTCTGTCGGTGAGGTCTGTCACTGACATCTTGTCATGGAGGAGTCGAAGGATGTTGATGAATTTCTTTGGAGAGCCAGCCTTTGACAGGATCTTCAAAGGCAGTTCCCGACTGAGTCAAAAGCCTTAGTCAGATGGATGAGGGCATGCAGAGTGGACGATATTGCTCCTGGCATTTCTCTTGAAGTTGTTGAGCAGTGAAAATCATGTCCTCTATTCCACAATTTGGTCAGAAGCCACTCTGATTTTCTGGAAAGATTTCTTCAGAGACCAGGAGAAGGCAGATAATAAGGATTCTGGTGATGATCTTCCCAGCGATGGAGAATAGGAAGATTCCTCTGTAGTTCCCACAGTCTGTTTGGTCTCCTTTCTTGAAGATTCTGGCAAGAACAGCATCCCTGAGATCAGTAGGAATTTCTTCTCTGTCCCAGATTTTCAAGAGCAGCTAATGGATTAAAGAGATCTGGGGTTGGGAGATGGCAGGGTGGTGGGGAGGTTGCATTAACATAGCATCCAAGCTGGCAGGAGAATTATATAAGGCTTTTGAAAAAAAGAATTTGGCTTAATAAATGCAGGAATAGAATACAAAAGATAGGAAGTCTTGTGTCCAATTTTGCACACCACCTTTTAAGATGTGAAGGCCTTGGAAAGCATGCAGTAAAGAATTAACAAATGGTACCAGGGATGGGTGGCATGGTGGCACAGTGGTTAGCACTGCTGCCTCACAGCACCAGGGACCCGGGTTCAATTCCGGCCTTGGGTGATTGTTAGTGTGGAAGTCTGCACGTTCTCGCCATGCCTGCATGGGTTTCCTCCAGGTGCTCTGGTTTCCTCCCACACTCAAAGATGTGCAGGTTAGGTTGATTGGCCATGCTAAATTGTCCCTTTGTGTCAGGGGGATTAGCAGGGTAAAAACGTGGGGTTACAGGGATACGGCCAGGTGGAATTGTTGTTGGTCCAGGCTCAATGAGCTGAAATGCCTCCTTCTGCACTGTAGGGGTTATACTTCAATTACTTTTTTAAAATGTATTTATTAGTGTCGCAAGTAAGTTTACATCAATGCTGTCATGAAATTACTGTGAAATTCCTCGAGTCGCCACGCTCCGGCGCCTCTTCAGGGACACTGAGGGAGAATTTAGCATGGCCAATGCACCAAACCAGCTTGTCTTTCGGACTGTGGGAGGAAACCCGGGCAGACACAGGGAGAAGGTGCAAACTCCACACAGTCACCCAAGCCAGTGATGGCACGCGAGTCCCTGGCGCTGTGTGGCAACAATGCTAACCACTGTGCCACCATGCATGGAGAGACTGGAGAAGTTCTCTTTGTAGCACAGATAGTTGGGCAGAAATTTAACAGAGATGCTCAAAATCATGACGGTATTGTTAGAGTGAATGAGGAAGAACTGTTTCCATTGGCAAACACAGTAAGAAGTTTAACAACACCAGGTTAAAGTCCAACAGGTTTATTTGGTAGCAAAAGCCACACAAGCTTTCGGAGCTCTTAGCCCCTTCTTCAGGTGAGTGGGAATTCTGTTCACAAACAGAGCATATAAAGACACAGACTCAATTTACATGAATAATGGTTGGAATAAAAATACTTACAACTAATCAAGTCTTTAAGAGACGAAACAATGTGAGTGGAGAGAGCATCAAGACAGGCTAAAAAGATGTGGATTGTCTCCAGACAAGACAGCCAGTGAAACTCTGCAGGTCCACGCAACTGTGGGAGTTACAAATAGTGTGACATGAACCCAATATCCCGGTTGAGGCCGTCCTCGTGTGTGCGGAACTTGGCTATCAGTTTCTGCTCAGCGACTCTGCGCTGTCGTGTGTCGCGAAGGCCGCCTTGGAGAACGCTTACCCGAATATCAGAGGCCGAATGCCCGTGACCGCTGAAGTGCTCCCCAACAGGAAGAGAACAGTCTTGCCTGGTGATTGTCGAGCGGTGTTCATTCATCCGTTGTCGCAGCGTCTGCATAGTTTCCCCAATGTACCATGCCTCGGGACATCCTTTCTTGCAGCGTATCAGGTAGACAACGTTGGCCGAATTGCAAGAGTATGTACCGTGTACCTGGTGGATGGTGTTCTCACGTGAGATGATGGCATCTGTGTCGATGATCCGGCACGTCTTGCAGAGGTTGCTGTGGCAGGGTTGTGTGGTGTCATGGTCACTGTTCTCCTGAAGGCTGGGTAGTTTGCTGCGGACAATGGTCTGTTTGAGGTTGTGCGGTTGTTTGAAGGCAAGAAGTGGGGGTGTGGGGATAGCCTTGGCGAGATGTTCGTCTTCATCAATGACATGTTGAAGGCTCCGGAGGAGATGCCGTAGCTTCTCCACTCCGGGGAAGTACTGGACAACGAAGGGTACTCTGTCCACTGTGTCCCTTGTTTGTCTTATGAGGAGGTCGGTGCGGTTTTTCGCTGTGGCGCGTTGGAACTGTTGATCAATGAGTCTAGCGCCATATCCTGTTCTTATGAGGGCATCTTTCAGCGTCTGGAGGTGTCTGTTGAGATCCTCCTCATCCGAGCAGATCCTGTGTATACGGAGGGCTTGTCCGTAGGGGATGGCTTCTTTAACGTGTTTAGGGTGGAAGCTGGAGAAGTGGAGCATCGTGAGGTTATCCGTGGGCTTGCGGTACAATGAGGTGCTGAGGTGACCGTCCTTAATGGAGATGCGTGTGTCCAAGAATGCAACCGATTCCGGAGAGTAGTCTATGGTGAGCCTGATGGTGGGATGGAACTTGTTGATGTCATCATAGAGTTATTTCAGTGATTGTTCACCATGAGTCCAAAGGAAGAAAATGTCATCGATCTATCTAGTGTATAGCATCGGTTGAAGGTCCCGTGCGGTGAAGAAGTCTTGATCGTACCTGTGCATGAAGATGTTGGCATATTGAGGTGCGAATTTGGTCCCCATGGCTGTTCCGTGTGTCTGGATGAAGAACTGGTTGTTGAAGGTGAAGATATTGTGGTCCAGGATGAAGCGGATGAGATGTAAAATTGCATCTGGAAACTGGCAGTTGTTGGCGCTGAGCACTCAGGCCGTTGCAGCAATGCCATCGTCATGGGGGATGCTGGTGTAGAGTGCCGAGACATCCATTGTGACGAGGAGCGCTCCTGGTTCAACTGCTCCATGTGTGCCGAGTTTCTGTAGGAAGTCCGTCGTGTCGCGACAAAAGCTGGGGGTTCTTTGTACAATGGGTTTCAGGATGCCCTCGACATAGCCGGAGAGGTTCTCGCACAGGGTCCCATTGCCCGATACGATGGGACGGCCGGGTGTGTTTGCCTTGTGTATCTTCGGGAGGCAGTAGAGATCTCCAACGCGGGGAGTACGTGGGATGAGAGCACGGAGGGTGTTCTGAAGGTCCGGATCAAAGGTCTTGATCAGAGTGTTGAGTTGACGGGTGTGTTCTTTGGTCGGATCTGCAGGTAACTGTCTGTAGTGTTCCTCGTTGTTGAGTTGTCGGTACACTTCTTTGCAGTAATCCGTTCTGTTCAGTATGACGATGGCCCCTCCTTTGTCTGCTGGTTTGATGACAATGTTGCGGTTGGTCTTGAGAGCGTGGATGGCGTTACGTTGTGCTTGGGTGATGTTCGGGGCTGTCTTGTGAGTGCGGCTGATGAATTTGGTGTTGACGCACCTCCTGACGGCTTGGGCATACATGTCAAGTCGGGGGCAGCGGCCTTCCGGAGGAGTCCAATTCGACTCTTTCCTCTTTGGATGCACTGCGGATCTCTCTGTCGGCTGTTCCGGTTCATTGGCTGTCTCATTGTGTTCGTTGTTGGCCTCTTGGGGTTTGTGGAAGAACTCCCTCAGCCTCATTCGCCTGATGAATTCCTCTGTGTCTGCTGCGAGACTGATGGGGTCTATTTTGGTGGTGGGGCAAAAATTAAGCCCTCGGCTGAGAACTTCGATTTCATCTGGTTGAAGTGTGTAGTCGGACAAGTTGACAATGGACTTCCCTGCAGTGGTACTGTTTTCTACTGTGGTACCGGGGGAGGCTTGGTTGCTGCTGGTGGTGATGCCGAGTTTCTCAAGTTTCCTGTTCTTGGTGTGCATGTAGATGGTGTAGTTCCTTTGTCTCGTCCGCTTGGCAGAGTTTCGCAGCTGGTCTGCGTCCTGAGCGCAAGTTGAGAATATGGATTCGATCTTGGTTTCCAGGCTGCGGCGTTTGCTGTAGAGTTGGTGTATGAGGTGGTTGAGGAGGGTGAGAGAGGTGCGACGGCAAAGTCTCTCAGCGTAGTCTGTGTTATAGGTTGACCTGAGTGGGTTCGTGATCTGTAGTCCTTTCGGTATCTTGTCTGCTTTCTTGCATCTTTGTAGAAACTTGATGTCTGTGTCGATATGCGCAATCTTCTTGGCGATCCTCTCCACTTGGAGCCGGTAGTTTGCGGTGTCGATGGTAGTCATGATGTGGAGATGCCGGCGTTGGACTGGGGTAAACACAGTAAGAAGTTAAACTTCTTACTGTGTTTACCCCAGTCCAACGCCGGCATCTCCACTCCATTGGCAAAAGCAGAGGACAGAGTTTTAAAGTAATTTGTAAAAAAGCCAGAGGTGAGTTGAAGTGAAATGTATTCACACAGGGAACTATTATGGTCTAGAAAGCATTGTCTATAAAGGTAGTGAGAGCAGATTCAATTGTAACATTTAAAAAGGAATTAGATAAATACTTGAAAGGGAGAAAATTACAGAGCAATGGAAAGAGAACGGGGAGTGGGATTGATTTTTCATTGAACTGGCACAGGTGCCATGGTTCAAATGACCTCCTGTGTGGGAAGGTTTTATAATGCAATATGAGGATGTGAAAAATTGTAATTGAACGGAATGTTTTTGATTTGTTGTTGAGCTAATTTTGCAATTTAGAACACAATGTAAATTTGGATTTTGTGACTGTGACTTCTTCCCACTTATTTATTGTTCCACACGTAGTGAGCTGAATCTGTCAAGTGCTGAGCTGGAGTATAGAAATATGTTTAAAACATAAGGTTACTAAATAGAACTATATGGTAATAGGCAAATGTGTTTAAGACATTATCAAACTGATGTCAACCCTTATCATAATTAATATTCTAACCAAGGATTTGCTGCAGGGTTTCACTCAAAAACATTTGAAAAGAAGGCCCAATATGCAGTCTAGTAAAGTGAAAGCCCATTTCTCACTCTGCAATAAATGTTCCATCTCTTGTTGAGCCACTCTAACTCTTCTATTTCTAGAAGTCGCTATTTCCTATTTGTTTCCAGGAGTGCTCCCATTTCCCCTCTCCTTCTCACTTCCTGTTAACAAAGAGGTCCTTCAGCCATCGTGTCTGTGCCAACCATCAATCACCTGTCTATTTGAATCCCATTTTCCAGCACTTAGTCCATTTCTTTGTATGCTGTGGCATTTCAAGTGCTCATCTAAATTCTTCTTAAATGTTGTGGAGGTTCCTGCCTCCGCCACCCTTTCAGGTAGTGAGTTCCAGATTCCCACCACCCACTGGGTGACAAAGATTTTCCTCAAATCCCCTCTAAATCTGCTGCCTATTACCTTAAATCTATGCCCCCCGCCTCCCCCTCCCGGTTATTGACCTCCTCTATTAAGGGGAAAAGTTTCTTACTATCTACCCTATCTCTGTCCCGCATAATTTTGTGCACCTCGATCATGTCCCCCCTTAGCCTCCTCTGCTCTAAGGAAAACAACCCCAGCCTCTCTTCATAGCTGAAATGCTCCAGCCCAGGCGACACTCTGATGGATCTCCTCTGCACCCTTTTTAGTGCAAACACATCCTTCCTATAGTGGAGCTACCAGAACTGCACAGTACTCTGGTGGCATAACGAGCGTTTTATACAGCTCCATCATATATCCTATGTTTCGACTATTAAAAGCAAATATCCCACATGCCTTTTTAATCACCTTATCTGCCTGTCCTGTGCCTTCAGGGATCTTTGGACATGCACACCAAGCTACCTCTGGTCCTCTGTACTTCCTAGCATCCTACCATTCATTGTATATTCCCTTTTTGCCTCTCCTTTTGTTTTCACACGGCTTGCGCGGAGAGACATTCTCCAGCTTATATGGGTGTTCTGTCTCTCTGTGTGCAGGGTGGGGCTCCTTCATCCTTCCTTCTTGAATTGTTCCGATTGTTGATGTGAGCTCTTCTTGCTCAGTTGTTTTGTCTCAGGAATCAATGCTGCCGTGCATTGTGATGTGGAATTGTCAGTCTGGTAAAAAAAAAACATGACTGCGAAATTAGGATTTCCAGGCTGCAGTCTGCAAAAGAGAGTTTATCTCTGAAGCAACAATATCAGCTTGGATCTAAAAGTGGCCTTGAGGAATGAATCAGGAAACACAATGATGAAGGAACCATCCTCTCCACAAAACAGGGTGAAAATTGCTGATATTTTGAGAGTAAGTTTGATGGTCAAAAACTTGTAGGCAGTATACATCTGAGTTTCTGACTTGTGCTCCCAGCAAAGTGATTAAACTACCCCATTGTAAAATCAGAATTTTTTTTTTAACATGCACTTGAGGTCAGAATCTCACCTGCTTGTCATGCATCTGGAATCATAAACACAATGTCCATGAATTTCCATCCTGCACAATTAATTTTAAAATTGTGGGAAGCAAAGAGTAATAAAATTGTTTGGACAGGTGACCCCAATATTCATATTCACTTGGCATATGTGTGTGTGTTTTAACCTTGCTCGTCAAATGATCATCAGGGTTTTATTTTACAGAGGTAGCAAAGGTTCTGCTGCTGGGCCAAAATTAAGTGGTTGTTGCCAGGGCTACCTTCCCTATTAGGGATGGCCCTCAAGAGCTGCTGGCCCAATCAAAAAATAGACGGCTCAGCAGCCTCCACAGCGCCATCACTAGTTGTGGTCACTGCTGGAGTTACATCTAGAGGATGAAGGTGTGTCGATAGCCGTGCACACTCAAAGTAATGTGCTTGAGGTCTGGGTGAATTTCACATCCTCGCAAGAATGTTGGGTTACTGTGGCAGTACAGCACCATTGTTATGGGACCAGCGGTTGCTGCTGGGAGACTCCCTCAGTGGACCAAAGAGTGCTCAAAAAGGAGGCAGCCAGAGACTGCTGGGAGGCACCAGGTTTCACATGGAGGTCTCCTCATGAAACAGTGGGCTCCCCAGTGCTGGCAAAATGCCAGGATGGGCAGAGTCCCTGAGTGAGCCACGCTAGTGGAATTGGGGTGGACGGGCTATCTGCTGCCTTTTCCTCCCCCAGCTGGAAAAATAGCATGGTGATGGGAAGACAACAGGCATGTCATCTATTGTTTTCCTGCACCATTTTCCCCACCTCCCAGTCTGTCCCTAAAGGGCTGGTAAAAATCAGCTGACAGAGAGTTTGAATGTTCTCCGGTGGCACAGTGGTTACCACTACTGCCTCATAGTGCCAGGGACCTGGATTCAATTCCCAGCTTGGGTCACTGTCTGTGCAGAGTCTGCATGTTCTCCCTATATCTGAGCGGGTTTCCTCCGGGTGCTCTGGTTTCCTCCCACACTCCGAAAGACGTGCTGGTTAGGTGCATTGGCCATGCTAAAATTCTCCCTCAGTGTACCCGAACAGGCTCCGGAGTGTGGCGACTAGGGGATTTTCACAGTAACTTTATTGCGGTGTTAATGTAAGCCTACTTGTGACACTAATAAATAAACTTGTGGCTGGTTTTCTTGGTTGTTGCTTACTGAATACCTGCGAAAATGTTTTATAACATGGGTAAAAAGAGGGGAGTTTAGGTGTATGGAGAGACTGGTAGCATTGCATGGGGATGCTCCCTGTCATCAAGGTCAATTTGACTGATCAGAATGATCACTCTTTGATAGCAACAGGAAAGCCCAGACAATAACGGCACAGTTCTAATTGTGAGTGAAGCTAGACCACAAGGACACCCAGGTCCCTCTGCACAGCAGCATGCTGCAATTTTTTACCATTTAAATAATAGTCCATTTTGCTATTATTCCTACCAAAATGGATGACCTCAAATTTACCAACATTGTACTCCATCTGCCAGACCCTCGCCCACTCACTTAGACTATCTATATGCCTTTGCAGACTTTCAGCATCCTCTGCACACTTTGCTCTGCCACTCATCTTAGTGTCATCTGTGAATTTTGGCACACTGCACTTGGTCCCCAACTCCAAATCATCTATGTAAATCATAAACAATTGCGGTCCCAACACTGATCCCTGAGGCACATCACTAGTCACTGATCACCAACCAGAAAAACACCCATTTACCCCCATTCTTTGCTTTCTGTTAGTTAACCAATCCTCTATCCATGCTAATATATTACCCGTAACACCGTGCACCTTTATCTTATGTAGCAGTCTTTGGTGCGGCACCTTGTCAAATGCCTTCTGGAAATCCAGATACACCACGTCCACATGTTCCCCATCGTCCACTGCACATGTAATGTTCTCAAAGAATTCCACCAAATTAGTCAAACATGACCTTCCCTTCATGAACCCATGCTGCATCTTACCATTGGGACAATTTATATCCAGATGTCTCACTATTTCTTCCTTGATGATAGATTCAAGCATTTTCCCTACTACAGAAGTTAAGCTAACTGGCCTATAGTTACTCGCCTTTTGTCTACCTCCTTTTTTAAACAGTGGCGTCACATTTGCTGTTTTCCAATCTGCAGGAACCACCCCAGAGTCCAGCGAATTTTGATAAATTACCACTAGTGCATTTGCTATCTCTCCCACCATCTCTTTTAGTATCCTGGGATGCATTCCATCAGGACCAGGAGACTTGTCTACCTTTAGCCCCATTAGCTTGCCCAACACTACCTCTTTCGCGATGATAGTTTCTAGATCCTCACCAGCCATAGCTTTCCTGTCATCAATTTTTAGCATGTTATTCGTGTCCTTCACTGTGAAGACCGACACAAAATACCTGTTCAATGCCTCAGCCATTTTCTCATTTCGAGTTATCACATCCCCCTTCTCGTCCTCTAAAGGACCAATGTTTACTTTAGCCACTCTTTTTCATTTTATATATTTG
This sequence comes from Mustelus asterias, assembly GCF_964213995.1. Lineage (NCBI taxonomy): Eukaryota > Metazoa > Chordata > Chondrichthyes > Carcharhiniformes > Triakidae > Mustelus > Mustelus asterias. The sequence continues at coordinate 119,908,600 of NC_135801.1, read as the reverse complement.
TAGAAACTTTTGCTATCTGTTTTTATATTCTGAGCTAGTTTATTCTCATAATCCATCTTATTTTTCTTTATAGCTTTTTGCGTGGCTTTCTGTTGATCTTTAAAGATTTCCCAATCCTCTTGGTTCCCACTAATCTTAGCCACTTTGTATGCATTTTCTTTCAATTTGATACCCTCCTTTATTTCCTTAGATATCCATGGCTGATTATCTCTTTTTCTACAGTTCTTCCTTACCACTGGTATATACTTTTGCTGAGCACTGTGAAAGATTGCTTTGAAAGTCCTCCACAGTTCCTCAATTGTCCCACCATAAAGTTTTTGTTCCCAGTCTACCTTAGCCAATGCCTCCCTCATCCCTCTGTCGTCTTCTTTGTTTAAGCACAAGACAAGACACTTTATTCTGTCAAGCTATACTAAAGCATTCTTTACGTACAGAATTTTTGTATTGTGAATTTGGCTAATATTATAATATGGGTCAATGGGTTGGTTGGCTCTGTGATTAAAAATCTGTTTGAAAAGGGGTCCTTCAACCAAAAATGCTCAAGAATCTCTGCTTGTAGCCATTTCTCTGCAGATCTTTCATAGAAGTTCTGATGTGCAATTGAAAAAGCCTGACAGAAATTAATGGCATCAATGTCCATTCGCATGTGAATTGAAATAAATTTAATTGAATATGAATTGTTGGTCTCAGAAGAGTGGTAATGTTTGAATAACAAAGTTAACCATCTGTAAAAGAGCATTATACATCCAACAGTAACCAAATATATTCAAGGGAAGTGGAAGAAACAGTTGTCAATCATTTACAATTGTTGCAGGGAATGAGAAACCCTCACAATGTACTCATGTAGAAACAAACCAAAACCAAATAGTTGCATTCTCTGAGTGAGAACTCATGGGCCGAACCCCGACTCCGGGAGTTGACTACACAATCAAGACTCATTGTCAGAGGTTTTTGGATGAGACATTAAAATAAAATGCAATCTAATTCTTCACTAAGAACATGGGGTGGCACGGTGGCGCAATGGTTAGCACTGCCGCTTCACACTGCCAGGGACCTGGATTCAATTGTGGCCTTGGGTCACTGTCTGTGTGGAGTTTGTACTTTCTCCCCGTGTCTGCGTGGGTTTCCTCTGGGTGCTCCGGTTTCCTCCCAATTTATAAAGATGTGCGGTTAGGTTGATTGGTCATGATAAGTTGACCCCAGTGTCAGGGGGATTAGCAGGGTAAATATACGGGGTTATGGGAATAGGGCCTGGGTGGGATTGTGTTCAGTGCAAACTCGATGGGCCGAATGGCCTCCTTCTGCACTGTAGGGATTCTATGAACACCATAGCAGCACTTAAAGAAGAACTGATATACAGGTCTCCTTCAACCAGAAGAAGCCAATCAAAAAGAATGTCCATTCATCATGTTGCTGTTTTGTTGGATCCTGTCTCTGCAATATGACTACTGTGTGTAATAACAGAGGCTGCACTGAGAGGTGACCATATGCATGTGAAGTACTTTGGGAGAGTTTCTGTTATGATGGGAAACTATAAAATGCAAGACCTTAGTCTCTTCTTTCAAATCACATCAAATCAAACAAGATCAGAAAGCCTTCCCTCCACCCCTCATCATTTTTAAATGAATAGATCTATCAATAAAACAGTGTTCAATAATGTTCCTATCCCCTTTTTTGTATAACCCAAGCCTCTTATCTTTTGTGAAGCACATTCTTTGCGCTGCAAAATAATAACCTCAACAAATAATGTGAAATGAAAGGTGTAATTAATGTGTCAACCAAATTATTTTAAATGGGTTCACATCTGTGTGAAAATAGCAGACAGATGACTGTCAAATCAATAGCTTATTTTTCCACCATTGTCACCAACAATAAATTTCTGGTCTTGTATCATCATCACAGCTTGACAGCACATTTTTTGAATTAATGTCATACTTTCTATTCATAATTTCAGTAAAATCCATCTTGCAAAGGGGATCATCCATTGGATTCAGATAACCCAAAATGTTTCCTATCAGATATTCACAATTGAAATTTCCATTTACCCCTCAACCCTCATGCAAGTCCCCATGCTAATGACAACGTGGACCTATTCTTTCGTGACAAACACTCCAAAAAGAAACGGTGAGTTTATTGATTGCAATTGCAATTTATTTGTATTTTCTGAGCAAGGTGCAACAGTACATCAACAGTGGACTGGAATGTGGGAGATGAAATTGCACCTGGGTGCCTTCACTGGAAAGGGATATTAACTTTGAAATCAATTCATGCCCACCATGATTTACTTGGAGTGTTCCCCAACTTGACCACATTTATCATAAAGGATTTGATAGGGTAGGCAGATAGATTGAAACGATATCCTCTCGTGGGAGAGTCCAGAAGAAAATAAAATTCGAGCTATGCAGTTTGAGGATGATGGCGGGAACCACCTCTTCACACAAAGGGTAATAGAAATCTGGAACTCTGTCCATCAAAAATTGTTTGAGACTCAGCCAATTGAGAATTTGAATGCTGAGATTGCTAGGTTTTTGATAGTATATTAAGGGTTATGGAACCCAGATAGGCAGATGAAGTTAAGATACAGATTAGCTATGATCTACTTGAACAGCAGAACAGGCTCGTGGGACTGAATAGCCTACTCCTGTTTCTATACGCTGATAATAAATATATTCCACCTAATGAATTTTAACAACAAAAGGCCTGTTATAATATCACTTATTTCAATAACAGCAGCTGGCAATGTTCATATTTGTTACTTCATGAATGCCATGTCACTCTGTGGTCCATTACCTGAATCTGTTAATATCCATATGTCAGCCAGGCCATTGCTAATTTTCTTTGTAGTTTATTGCTTGCCTGAATGTTTTGGCAAAAAATTGTTTTGTACCATTTCTACGATTTTTATCCTTGTTCTAAAAATTCACTACACAAGGTGCAATTTTCATATTGATATGAATACCACATTCAAACTTATAATCAAATAATGATCACGTGTCAACGTGGCATGGTGACACAGTAATTAACATTGCTGCCTCACAGCACCAGGCACCCGGGTTCCATTCTGGCACTGGGTGACCGACTGTGCGGTGTTTGCATGTTTTCCCCGTATCTACATGTGTTTCCTCCACATGCACTGGTTTCTTCCCACAGTCCAAAAATGTGCAGGTTAGATGGCTTGGCCATGCTAAATTACCCCTTAGTGTCCAAAGATCTGTAGGTTAGGGGGACTACTGGGGTAAATGCGTGGCAATACGGGGAGAGGGTGAGGTGTGGGCCTAGGTGGGATGTTCTTTAGGAGAATTGGTACAGACTTGATGGGCCGAATGGCCTCCTTCCGCACTGTAGGGATTCTATGTTCTAAGATGCCGACCTTTATTCCATAACAAATATAATCAAGCTTACAAAAATACGCTTTGTTGACCATTCAGTTTTTTAATAAAATTAAATCTGTTCTGATTATTTTTTCATTTATACTGTGCATGTAACTTCAAGTGCTTGTAGCTTTGACTTAGAAAATTGTATTGCAATATCTGGGTTTACAGCTACAAGGAATTGAATATAACCTATAATATACCAAATGCCACGGTCAATAACAGATTCATTGCTCCAGTGATGCATTGCAGCTTGCCTCATTTTCCCATATGTCATCTGCGACTGAGTTTATTTAACACAAGAGCAAGACATTCAGTTTGTTTTTAAATTTCAGCAGATAAAAAGAGGTTTACATTTATGAAACATCTTTCATTTCCTCAGGATATCCCAAAATGCTTTACAGCCAATAAATACATTTTCTTGCAAGCCAACACAAAAGCCAATTTATGCACATAAGATCCAACAAAAGTAATAAGATAGAGAAACTTTGGAGTAAGTTTTGGAACAAAGAGAAAGGGACAGCACTTACCCAAACCAAATAGTAACAACTGTCTTCTATATTGGTGTGGTAGGGTTTAAACTAATCGGGATAGTTTAGGGTAGAGCCTAAGGAAAGAATCTTTTGCCTTCCACCCTGACGGGTTTGAGGGAGCGGACGTTTAATCGCATACTAGAGGGCGGAACAGGGACACTGGCATATTTGCTTGGGGGCTGCTGGTGGGATACAACTCATTTAAAGGCATTCAATGCTAGGTCAAGTGACAGGGCATTGGGAAGAGGTGGCCCATTCCTCTGCTTGCTACAAGTGCTCAATTACTCCTCCATAACCCCCATCCTGTAACATACTTTTCGCCAACATTCACCTGTGTCTGGTCCCCCCCTGAATCTGAGGCCTCAGGTGGATGTTATATGGCTGCAGCAATCACCTACCTGGTGGTGCTCCTGAGTACAAAAGAGCAGTTGGCCTCTGACTGATGGCTGCTCTTGATGGGTGGGACTTCTGTCCCTGGGGTCCTTATTCCTAGGGAAGGCCCACAACTGGGCTACTAAATGCTTGAGTGGCACAAGATCTGGTGGGCCTTCTTGAAAAACTACGCAGAGGTCTTCCCAGCTCTCCAACTACTATCAAGACCCCTGTCACCTCCACAGGTTTCCATCTGAGAGTGAGTGAGCCAAACAGAATTAATCTTGGAACAGAAGCATGAGATTTAATGGTGAAATATTATAAGGGGAGGAAAAGGCTTTGTGATAGAGATATAAAAACACATCGACAGGAAAGGGGAAACCAAAATTTAATTGAGGAAATCAAGAAAAGGAATAGATAACAATGTTGCCAAACCTGAAGTCAGGATTCCCATTGGTTACGTATTCATATATGAATGCACAAAATGATAAGAACAAAACTGGAGATTTACAATGGATATAATAGCTATGTGACTGAAGTCAGTAGATTAATGGAAGGGGTCATCAACATTGCTATCAAGTGTTAGATGCCTAGTGATAACCTGCTCACTGACACTCAGTTTGGGTTCCTGCTCGGGTCATTTAGCTCTGACCTCATTACTGCCTTGGTTCAAGCATGGACTAAAGAGCTAAACTCAAGAGGTGAAGTGAGAGTGACTGCCCTTGTCATCAAGGCAGCATTTGACAGGATGAGGCATTAAGGAGCCCCAGCAAAACTGGAGTCAATGAGAATCATCAGGAAAACTCTCCACTGGTTGGAGTCGTAACTAATACAAAGGAAGTTGGTTATGGACATTGGAGGTCAATCATCTCAGTCCCAGGACATCATTGCAGGAGTTCCTCAGGGTAGTGTCCTCGCTCAAACAATGGCATTCTCTCCATCATAAGGTCAAAATTGGCTGATTATTGCACAATGTTCAGCATCATTGATGGCTCCTTGGAAATTAAAGCAATCCATGTCCAAATGCAGCAAGACCTGGACAATGTCCAGGCTTAGGCTGACAAGTGGCAAATAACATTCATGCCACACAAGTGTCAGGCAATGACTATCTCCAGTAAGAGAGAATCTACCCATCATCTTTTGACTTTCAATGGTATTACTGTCACTGAATCTTCTACTGTTAACATAGGAAGATAGGAACATAGGATTTAGGAGCAGGAGTAGGCAATTCAGCACTTCAAGCCCACTCCCCCATTTAACATGATCATGGCTGATTTTATCCTAGTCTCAAGTCCATTTTCTTGCCTGCTTCCCATATCCCTTTATCCCAGTTTTCATCAGAAACATATCAATTTCTTTCTTGAATTTGTTGATTGATTCTGCCTCCACTGCTTTCAGAGCAGTAAGTTCCATAGATTTACAAACCTCTGAGGGAAGTAGTTTCTCCTCATCTCAGGTTTGAACCTACTCCTCTCACTGTTTATCTATGACGTCTTGTTCTAGACTGCCCCACAAGGGGGAACATCTGTTCAAAGTCCACCTTATCAATCCTCTTCAGCGTTTTATATATCTCAATCAGATCCCCCCTCATTCTTCTGAACACCAGCGAGTACAAGCCCAACCTATTCAACCGTTCCTCATAAGACACCCCTTTCATCCCTGAAATCAATTTGGTGAACTTTTTTTGAACTATTTCCAGTGCCACCACATCCTTCCTCAAGTAAGGAGACCAAAACTGGAAACAATATTCCAGATGTGGTCTCACCAACCCCTTATACAATTGTTAATCATCTTGGGATTAACAATTGACCAGAAACTGAACTGGACTAGCCATATAAGTACTCTGGCTACAAGAGCAGGTCAGGGGCTAGGAATCCTGTGGCAAACAACTCACCTCCTGACTCCCCAAAGCCTGTTCACCGTCTACAAGACATAAGTTAGGAGTGTGGGATGGAAAACTTTCCTCTTGACTGGATGGTTTCAGCTCCAGCCACACTCTAGAAGCTTCATACTATCCAGAACAAAGCACCCCACTTGATTGACACCCCACCCATAAAATTCACTCCCTCCATCATTGACGCACAGTGGCAGCAATGTGTTCCATGTACAAGATGCATTGCAGGAGCTCACAAAGGTTCCTTAGGAAGCACCTTGCAAACTCACAACCACTACCGTCTGTAAGGACAAGGGCAGCAGATACTGAGGAACACCACCACCTACAAACTCCCCTCCAAGTCACTGACTATCTTGACTTGGAACTATTTTGTTGTTCCTTCACTGTCGCTGGGTTAAAATTCTGGGCGCCCTGTGGGTGTGGGTTTACCTACACCACATGAACTGCAGCGGTTCAAGAAGGCTGCTCATCATCACCTACTCTAGGGCAGTTAGGGATGGGCGATGAATGCTGACTTTGTTAACGATGCTCACATCTTATGAATGAATTTTTTAAAATAAACTGTAAAAGACTGGAACACGATCTTCCTGGTTCTAATTTTGGAGAGTGGGATAGGTAGTGAAGAATGGTGCTGCATGGTAAGGTTGGAGAAAGATTGTATCACAGTGCAGGTAAGATGGGCATTAAACAGAATGTCACAAAACTTGCAGCCACAAAGATTCAGAACAAACCCTGAGAACGATGAAGAAGTCGGCTGAAGGGTAGAAATCAATGAGAATATGATGGAAGAATTATGTCGGGAAGGGTTTTGTACTAGGACCACAAATACTTTTAATTTACATTCATTATATGGATCCAGAAGCTCAATGTAAACTGGCCAAATTTGCAGGTGATATTCAACTCCCAGGAGGAACGAGGCTATTAAGTGATAATATTCTGCTGGGTTGAATAATGCCAGATTAAATTTAATGCAAAGATGTGTAAAATGGTGCATTTGGAGGTAAAAATAGGCAACACATTTATTTCATGAATGGTGTTGAAATTGCAAGGAAGGAACCAGAAACAGACTTAGGAGTCTTCAACTTGTCATCAATCAGCTTCAACTGCAGCAAATCAACATTCAACACAGCCAATAGAATGCCAAATTATAGAGAAGAACAGCAGAATATGAATAAGAGGAATCCCTGCTCTGACTGTGTAATGCCTCTTGTCAGGTTGCACCTTGAGCGCCGAACTGTATCCACTTCCAGTCACTGAGACACAGTAGAGATATAAGGGCCCTAAACACATTGCAGAGAAGTGGCATGAGGCTGATCCCTGGTATTTGACTCTAAAGTTGTGAGGAAAGGCTGAAGAAAGTGGTCCTGCTTAGATTTAAACGGTGATCGCATAGTATTGATTTTGCAGAGATAATAAACAGCATGCAAAAGGTACAGCCAAAAAATAATTTTAAACTCCACCGTGAAAACAGAACAAGGCTATTCAAGTTCAAATTAGTTAAATACAGGAAAGGATTTAGCTGGCCGGACTAGGGTCTGGCCCATCGGTCACAGGACTGCGGAGAAGCAATGGTCCTTGTACATTGGTAAACATTAGAAATAATGTATAGTTCTAAGTGTGTTTAATTTAATGTTTCTGGTCTGCAAGGGTAAAACCTATAGTTAGATTCATGCTGCATAACGGTGTTTGTATGTGTTTGGATTGGTGAAATTCCAACCGTGCTTCTATTGTGCTTTAAGATGGCTATGGTGTGAAGAATAAATAAACCAGTAGTGGTTGCTTAGCAACTGGGGCTTTGTAAGGTAGAAAAATTTTTAAGCTTTAGTTTGGCTAATTTAATTGCAGTTGGAGATAGATAGTGAGAGAGAAGGCAGCTCCCACAGGTCTGCTAGAAGCAGTTGGCTTTAGAAGGCTAAAAAAGGAATATCTCTCAGCTTTGCGAGAAGAAAAGCCATACCATGGAGTACTGATTAAGAGAACAGATGCTGGAAATCTAAAGTCCAGCTAATTAAGGAAACTAGACAATGAAGAGAAGTGTCCTAGAAGTCTGGAGTTAAATGAACAGAGACCAAGGTATTGTTTCAGAAGTATTCAAGGAAAAGTAAACAAAGTGTTCTGAGTCAAAGAGACAATTACGGTAACCAGATTTAAAGTGGGACAGCAGCCTTCAAAATTAAAACAAATGTTTGATACCATTTTAATGCAGTCTGGGAATCAAAAGATAAAGCAATAGCTTTCATCGCAGTCAAGACAAAGAAATCTGAAATGGGTTTGTGTGAAATCCTGAACTGGATTAGCTGTTAAAAATGGAGTGGAAGCTTTGTTTAAAAGTATCATTTAGAAAGCATGATCTGGATTTTGGAATGAAAACCACTAAGGGAAAGCATTATTGTGAGAGAAGATTTTAAAATGTGTTTTTGGGAGTGGAGTTTGGAAACTCTCACATGACAATTATCTTGGGTATTCTGAAAAGACATCCACAAACATTCACTTGGGGTTCAGAGTGGAGAGTATTTTACCCCAGTCGTCTTGTGTGCTTAAAAGGGACTTTGTGTGTTAATGAGACCGTTGTAACTTAAAATGCACTTTGTAATCTGTGTTAATCCGAATATCTATGTGCAATTGTTAAACTGAGGGGGAGTAAAGGAGTATTGTATTATAATCCAATTTTTTCATGTCTAATAAATGTTTTTTTCGCTTTGTTAAAACTAGGTAGTGGTTCTATGACTCTGTTCCTCATATTTTATGAAAGAAATAAAAGTTTTTTGAGCCAGGGTTCCATTCAGAGATCTTATCATCCAGTTAGAATAGCAACTGGGATCATAAAACTGCCGGCTAATCAGAGGCCGACAGCTCCTCATTGCTATCGGTACACCAGCACTGGTACCTGGGCAATCCTGACAGGATTTGCTGTGCAGCCTTTGGGGGACAAGGAAAAGGCATGCAGCTCCCATTTTATCCTGGTGATACCACTGAATTTGAGTGGGTTTAGGGATAATGTGTGTCCATTGACTCGTGAATGAGCCTAATTGACATCCTGCTGGCAGCAGCCAGGAATCCCTTGTCAGCACCTTCCACCGTACGTCTTAATCAGAGGGGATCTTGCCACTGCCGGGAGACTTACATGGGGCCTCTCCCTGGGACTGGCCACCGTTATTCTCACTCTCACTTGTTGCACTAAATCCAGCCCATAAATTTAGGTCTCATATCAGGAAATCTTTCTTGGCACAAAGAGTAAGAAATGCACCAAATGGAGCTTCAGATAGAACAGAAAAAACAAATTTCCTGAAATGACTTAAGAAACAATTGGGTATCACAGCGGAGGAAATCATAGATCTTTCTGGATGGATGCATTAGGATTGCCACAGTGGCCTTCTTCATCTTTATTTATTGTGTGATTATGGGAATTAAAGGAACTGTCAAAACCAGCAGTTAGTGCAAGTAAAATGAAGTGCTGCAAAAATATCCAATTAACCTTCAAAAAATATACCTGGAAGGTCTCAAGGACTTGACACAACACTCCATGTCCTATTAATAACTTCTATATAAACTACACCTGTAAAACCACCATTAGCACCTTCATAAGGTTCAATATTATTGATCACAGGAATATTAAGATAGATTTTCTGACAAATGGGATCTTCTCTGATGGTGCAGGTACGTTATGTAAAGGCCAGTGTATTGTGTGGAGCACACATTTGAACTGCTGCACACTAAACTCAAACTGTGCATAATTTTATGTGTAGTCATTTAGGCGACAGTGCTCTCAGACAAAATATTCAAGGGCTTTATTTGAATGTTAAATTTCATTTAAATTATATGATAATGGTTCTGTGTGAATTCCTGATCTTCAAGTCAGGAATGTGCTGTGTATTCAGCCTGCCCATATCTAATGGATATTAAGCCCCAGGGATTCTCTGGCTTTTAGGAAGTGCTTACTTCAAGCTGCTAATTATTTTGATTACTGCAATTTACTGAATGAAAATGAATGGGTGTTATATTGAGTACAAGTCTTCAGAAAAGTGAACTGGTAGGAAAAAGTTGGGCAAGACTTGTCTCAACTCCTGCAGTCCAAAAATGTGTGTGTTAGGTGGATTGGCCATGCTAAATAGTCAGGGGGACTAGCTCGGATAAATACATAGGATTATGGGGATAGGGCCTGGGTGGGATTATGGTCAGTGCAGACTCGATGGGCTGAATGGCCTCCTTCTGCACTGCAGGATTCTATGATTCTATGATTCCCATTCATGCGGTTCACTTTTTCCAGAGGGATCTGTACTTGGGTCGTCTGTGGTTATGAACTTGGGTATATTTAACTGAATTTCTTTTAAGAAAATGGCCCTTGCAGGCTCTACTTCACTGGGTTGAAGTGTCAGTTAGAATATGAACCAATATCAATACTGCCAGTGGCAGAGAAGGTAATTATATCCTTGAGCTCTTTCGTAACGGGATTCTTTTACACTACACATGTAGGAATATATATATTTGTCAATCTGTTACACATAAATGCATCAAACAGGTCACCTTTGTGTTCCTTAATAGGAAAAATCCATGGTCATTTCCCCTAGTGGAATATGATCTCCAAGATCTCATTATTGGCTGTACAGCTTTGTCATTAAGATAGACTTAACTTTGCAGCAGCTGAAGAAGGAGGTACCGCTGTATGAGTGAACTGAGAACAGCTGGCTCATGATATTACACTGTAACTGATATGCTTTATAAGATGCAATGGTTACTGCCTGCTGGAGTCCATGATCACCATATCCGCTGTCATTTGAGTAGGGGTGATGAATGAGTTAGTTGCCTCATCATCATGAGAAATTGAAGCATCGCCTGTGCCTATTCCGACCAAGCATCTGCTTTTGGGAACGATGCGACATGTCCACTATAACCAGTTGCTATTGGCTGGTGTACATGTTTCCCAGGACAGCATCCACAATTTTACACTACAACTTCTAAAGGAATTCACCAACACAAGCTGGACAAAAATCAAAGGCCAATCATCAGCAAAATAAAAAAGCACAGTCAAGGATAGATCTCACTGTCAGTTGTCACATGAATTGGAAAAAGTGAAGAACTCCTTTGAAAATTATTTCGTTTTAGTCAGCAGGGTGTACAGATTTTACTTATAGTTTTCTAAACTTCTACCTCAGGAGGTTGTGTCTCCCCTCGAAGGCTACTGAAGAAATACATCAACTTTTGAATAAATATGTAGAGCCCATTTTCGTCAGGAGATCAGTAATGTCTCTACCATTATACTGTGGAAAGTTGAAGAAATGGTCTTAACTTGTTTGCGTCTGGATCTCCCCAGGCACCATCAGGTACCTATGTTCCATTAGCCAGTTATCGGCTCATTGCTACTTCAAGTAGCACACTGATATTTCCCTCAGGGAGGCTGCAGAATGTGTTTCCTTCACAATCAAACTGGAGAAACAAAAAGAGAATTATAGCTGGACTGACTCCCAGGCCGGAATTTTATCGCCCCGCCCACCATGGAATCAGAGCGGGCAAGGAGCGGACAATGGAAATGTCCGTTGACTTCAGACGGGAATTTCCAGTCTCGCTCGAGTGAGGCCATAAAATCCTATCTCTGTTGGGCGACAGACAGTGTGCAATTGTTCCACTCAAATATTTCTAACAAAGCCTTTCCATTCTATGAACAGAAAGGGGCAGATCCATTGCATAAACACGTGGGAAAAGTAGGATGTGAATCAGCTGTTTCTCTATGGCAGTGCCAGATCTGGAAAGATGCCATTAGGCTTTCATCAATCCATTTCGGCCTTCGTGACTCAAGGGGTGGAATGTTCTGTTTTTTTGACTAATTATGAAGCGATGCGCTGCCCTTTAGCTGCAATGCCAGCTTTTCCCACCATATTTTTTGACATTAGTTTATAAATAATCTTGGAAGCAGGTCCCACGACATCATGTTTGAGCGGTGGATTCTGAATAAGCATGCCCTACCAGCAACGTCAGCCTTTGAGAGATCAGGGCACCATTTTTAAAGGGCACCCAATCTAAAGAAAATAAAAATAAGAAAAAGGTTCCCCACCATGCACATGCTCAGCGTGGTGACACGGGAAGATAGCGTGAGACAGCAAAAATCCGACTCAGGCCTGGCTATCTTCCCAGCCCCCTTTAACTGGCGAGAATGACATTGTGCCCTAAGCCTAGTAACATAGATTTGATTGCATTAACATTTACCTACCAGGTTCAGCATGGCTGCTTCCAGCATCACGGATACTTCCCTTCTCGCCGGTGAGATGTCATGCCGGCAACAATCGTTATTGGTCTGTAGTGGCGGGGACCAGGCTCCATAGCAACCCTGGAGGAATTGGAGGCCATTGAAGCACCTCTGAGTGGTTGGCTACATCAGGTATTGCCAGCCTGGAACCCTCACTCTGCACTCCTCCTTACTGGTGCAAAGCTCCCAGATATCAACTAAATTGACAGGGTGCTGGAAGATTGCAGTGCCAAGCTCACCCAAAAGACCAGCATGGAGGACTCCGTTTTCACTCCCTTATGACATTTAGAAACATTTTGGGAAAATTCCGCCCCATATGTGTGAGTTAACCTACCTCCAAATCTACTACTGCAACAAGATTCTTCCCAAGGGGGATGACGTTGAGCAGTGAGTAGCTATGTAGGTTTCCCTGGAGTTCGAGATCTGAGTTGACTCTTGCCTAGGGGTAGCTGCTGCCAGCTTTCAACTCTCTCTTGAAGTGGCAAGGAGTTTCAGGCCCAGATTTAATTGTCATTGTCACTTGTTGCAGGCAAGAAGCTCACCATGAATACCTAAAATCCTCTATAATTTTTATTTCCTAATTGAAAAAGTTGAGTAAATTTTTATCACTGCTATGAGTTCCAACAGCATCTATTATAACATTGGAAAGTGAGCTGTACTCTTATCATGTTGATGAAACTCAAAGAATGCAGTGATAGTTGCATACTTGAAGCTAAGTTTATTACAGTGTTTATGATGATTTAGAATCTGTCAATTTATACAAAGTATAAATGACCATTTGAAACGATGGGATCAAATTTATAAAGTTGGCAACATTGCAGTATAAATATTGCATAGTAGCCTCTGTGCAATAAATATTTGCTCTCAAGGGGTAGAGTGACTGTCTATGAAATGTTCCTGCCTTCAGGAACAAATGTGGGTTTTGATCCCATTGGTGTCGGTTGGCCGCACAGCATTATGGTCCCACTGAGGAGTGCCAATTTGGAGGCAGCTTCCATGTTCACCATCTCATTAATTGAGGCAGGGGACCCAAGCAGAAGGTCCAAAGTGGATGGCCGGTTACTCCAGTTGGAGAGCTGGCTGCTGCTGAGGCAGGAGACAGTGAAGGTGCCTCAAAATGGGCAATTCCTCTGGTGACTGCCTTGCTCAGGGCAGCCCTCCTCAAGCTGTTATCCCCCTTTGTGCCTGCCCCATCCATCCCTAGCCTCCAGTTTCAAACCCTCTGCCCCCGCTCTGCTCCTCAACCCCACTCCCCTGTAGGGTCCCTGATTCCTGCCCAACCAGAGAACCCTGATTCATGTTCTTATCCCTCGGGACTCTGTATAGTACCCAACAGTGGCCACTACAGAGGTTTGGTGCTGCAGGGGCTATTGAGCTGCTGGCCAACCACACTGGCCAACAACTCTTAAGGACATGAATTCCTAAGAGGTGAAAGTCCCACTCTTGGTGCAGCAAGATCACCGCTAATGTATTACTGCTGAGGGGAAGTCTTTCCAAAGTTGGTCAGCTGAAGACTAATTGTTCTGCTTGGGTGAGGTACTGGTTGGCGTCGAAGTACATATGCCATACACACACCACCCGCCCCCCCCTGTAAAATGCACTCCTATAAGTGGGGGCACAAATACAGTACCAAATGTAGGCTTGCTGGCTGAAAGGTTCAAGAACAGGAGAAATGTGCCCCCTTAATTATAAGACTTATTTGATAACCATTGTTTTCAGATTTCTGAGTTATTTAGAAAAAGATTCAAGTCACAAGTTTGGATATTCCTATAGACGCTACTTGCAGTAATGTTTTGTCTCCTGTCGCTAGGTGACAACATGCCACTGGCTTGGGGCGATGTAACTCTCAGTCACTCCTGTCCTCAGTTGAAATTCACTCCAGTTATCTTTAGGTTTCCAGATTCCTCTCGATTTGCCATTCCTGGTGGCTCACTCCCAGCAGTTTTACACTGGATCACTGACTCAGGTCAAAACAAAATGCAGTATCATTTATATTTTTGCCTTGAATATGCAATACTTTGCCTGGAAATGTCCACTGAAATTAGGAAGCAGCAGCAGCCACAAATATCATTATGTAGTGTTTGAGTGTTGAATAGTTCAATGGGTTGAACAATGTGCCTGTTTTAGGTTTCAGTGCTCTGCTTTCATTACTGTTTTTCATGCTCGAACAGGTTCTGATTCTTTGGGCCCGATTTTACCATTTTCATTCTAAGTGCCGAATCTGGGGGTAGTACAGATCCGACTTAAAAATCCGCTTTCAGGCGCCCCCATACGCTCCCAGCCATCTCCAGTCCCATTCGTGCTGTGGGCGGGGCTTAGCGTGGCCGAAACGATCAGTGCTCTGAACTGCGCATGCGCAGTTAGAAAAAAATTGGAAAAAGCGCGCCTGTGTCAGATCGGTCCCGAGCCGCAAAAAACAGAGAAAGTGGCCCGGGAGCGAAAAGCGGGAGCGAGGGTGTATCTCGGGAGAAGGGGGGGGGGCAGATGGATCTCTGGTGGGGGGGCAGATGGATCTCTGGTGGTGGGGCAGATGGATCTCTGGTGGGGGGGTAGATGGATCTCTGGTGGGGGGGGGCAGATGGATCTCTGGTGGGGGGGCAGATGGATCTCTGGTGGGGGGGCAGATGGATCTCTGGTGGGGGGGCAGATGGATCTCTGGTGGGGGGGCAGATGGATCTCTGGTGGGAGGGCAGGGGGGTCTGCTGCCACTCTGCGGGCGATCGGTGGGGGGGGAGGGGGCAGGGTTGGCGATCGGTCTGGGTAGTGGGGTGGTGGATAAGGGGGACACACACATCACTGTTCCCCTTACCCACCCCCCCACTACCCAGACCGATCGCCACCCCTGCCCCCCACCAGAGATCCATCTGCCCCCCCACCAGAGATCCATCTGCCCTCCCCACCAGAGATCCATCTGCCCCCCCACCAGAGATACATCTGCCCCCCCACCAGAGATCCATCTGCCCCCCACCAGAGATCCATCTGCCCCCACCAGAGATCCATCTGCCCCCCCGCCAAAGATCCATCTGTGCCCCCCCCCGAGATACAGCTTACCCACCTCCCTCCCCCCCCACCCCCCCAGACGACGATCTGGCCTCACTCCCCCCCCCCCCCGCCAGAGAATGGTCTGGCCTCACTCCCCCTCCCCTCCAGAGGAACATCTGACCCACCCCCTCCCCACCCCACCACCAGATAACAATCAGCCCTCCCCCCCACCACCAGACAAAGATCAGCCCTCCCCCCCACCACCAGACAACGATCGACCCCCCCCCCCGACCAAAGATACATCTGACCCACCTCCTCCTCCTCCCCCCCCCAACCAGACAACGATCTGACCTCACTCCCCTCCTCCCTTCTCCAACCAGAGAATGTTCTGACCCACCTCCCTCCTTTCCCCCACCACTGATCTGAGCCAGAGAGCCGTTGGAAACACTGAACGCTCCCTTCATAGGCTGGAGCACCCGACTCAGACTTTTATTTAGCAGTGGTAAAGGGGGAAATGCTGATAAAGTTGGGTGGGCAGTTCATTAATTCAATTTAAATGCATGCAAATGCATTTAAATCGCCGTTGCGCCCGTTTTGGGTGCGAAGCGGATCGCCACCATTCTGGGGTTTCGGTAAAGTGGCAATATGTGTGGATGTGGGTGCAGATCGCGATAAAGGCCTCACACCCGACTTTACCATGATTTCGCGCCTGAAAACGGGCGCAAATTGTTGGTAAAATCGGGCCCTTTAACTCTCCTCTTCCAAATCTTCCCCTTCTTCAGATCGTTTTTCTTCAAAAGCCTTTTGTTTTTTTCCCCATGATTAACTTGAAGCAAGGGCTGTGACCAAGTTTGTTGTTCTGTAGGTGCATATCTTAAAGATTCTTTTTGGGTGAAGTGCACATTAATTTGAATATGTTGTAAGCTCATGCTAACAGAGTTCAGTGCTATGAATAATCTCTGGCCTGTCCAAACCTGCTGTCCAACAAACGGCAAACAGGATGCCGAGACAAGGAAGAAATATAATACAAACAGGACTGCGTGCCTGGATTTGAGAGCTGAGTCCCAAGAGCCGTGTGTGGCCCATGGGCTGGAGTGTGGACGGCCTCATGCTTTAGGCCATTATAATTCACAATCACTTCAGGCAATCTGACAATCACAGCAAATAAATTCACTCTTGCCAATCATTTAAAGGATGTTAATTCAGCTGGAAGAGACATGTCCCAGAAATTGTAACTGTCAGGTTAAATTTATCGACACGGACTTTGCACCCTTACATTCTCATATCTAAGAATGTTAGTGAAACGGAATAATCTGACTGATTATTTTGATTTAGCTTCAGAATGTTATCAGTTACAAGACCAGAAAAAAATCTATTTTTTCAGGTAAGCAGAAATATATGGGCATTCATAGTCATCAGATCTGATGTGAGGATATATT
The DNA here is from genome assembly GCF_964213995.1 of Mustelus asterias. NCBI lineage: Eukaryota > Metazoa > Chordata > Chondrichthyes > Carcharhiniformes > Triakidae > Mustelus > Mustelus asterias. The sequence goes on along the minus strand of NC_135801.1, from coordinate 119,891,768 downwards.
GTGTGGGTAAACCCAAACCTCTGGCATTTTCTCCCATCGGAAATGCTAACCAACCCTGCTCATTTTACTAGTGATGTTATCCTTGAGATGTGCTCTATCCTTGAACCTGACTTCAAGGTCACTTCCAGAGGCATTCTACTGCCAGTGCCATACCGCATGTGACAGATGCACAATTAAGTCTTACATCTATTTTCCGCAGGGGAGCCCAGCAACAGAGGGAGAGGGTACTTTTTTCTTATTGAGCTGTATGAACCACCAAAGTGCAGGGTATGATTGATTGCAAACAGAAAAACAAGGGCCAAAATTCTGCTCACACTAACCAGTACACTCGTCTGCCATTTGATGTCATGTCGGCCTGCGTCATTTTCCAGCACACTATGGAAAGTTTGTTGCAGGGAATCCCCAAAGTGGTGGTACGCTTGGATGATGTCCTAGTTACAGGAATGTTCCCCGAGGAGCACGGGGCAAACCTGGAAGAGATCCTAAAAAGGTTTAAAGAATTGGGCATCTGCTTAGAACGCAAGATATGCACCTTTCAAGTGGAAGGGGTTACGCACCTCCGTTTCGAGGCCTGCATTCCATTTGAGGAAAAGGTGAAAACTATTAAACAGCCTAGGAATGTGACAGAGTTAAAATCCTTCCTCGGAATAGTAAATTATTATGGGAGATCCCTGCAGAATGTGTCCACCACTCTGACCCCATTGCAGCAGCTCCTGTAGAAGCATCAGAGATGGAAATGGGGGGAGGTTTCCAATCATGGGGGAAGAAAGCAGGCCAGCTTTAGGAGCAGAGAGGAGGGGACGGGGAGGCAGCCTGCTCCTGTTGCCCAAGGTAGAGTTGTAAAAGGACTGACCTCTCTGCATGGCAGACTTTGGTCTCCTTTTAACTGCTGGATGTCCTGAGGCCTAGAAAATCTGTCTGGCTATTGGTAAACCTGGAAGAAAGATAAAAGGTGGGTTATGAAGGTACATTATAATTTTCAAATTGCCAAACTACTTCCTGGGAGCGGGTTTGTTGACTGTCTCCATTAAAACTGAAGTGGGTAGGTTCGAGGTGAGTTCAGGTCAACTTTGAAATTTAAAAATAATTCACTTGTCATGTAGCCCAAACTCACCCATTAAGAATCCCCTTCGGTTATATTCAAAACAGCGGACAATGCACACACCATTCTCGTGGTATAAATGTGTGCAGTGGCTAGGTATAATCACATGAGCCAAACGAGGCTTTCATTCAGGGAAGCCTGTAAGAAAAGGCGTCATTGTCAGTGAAGAAACAAGAGATGGATGTTTTTATTGAACCTTCTGCACAATCATGGTCATAACCTGTATCCTATAAATAGCAATGATATTTTAAACAGTGAGAAGATGTTTATAAATGTGAATTAATTTCAGTTCTGAGTGATAAGTTCCCACAGTCTCATGATCAAAACATGTATTTGTTTCCTGCCCTTTGAGCAGGGAATGGTGAAAGTGACATTGATAACAAAGGTCACCATTATTCATTATGCCCTCTTTTTAGTCAGTTGCAATGCTTTCCAAACATTGAAGTATAACCACTGCCAAATTTCAGACAGTCCATAGAATTCCCACAGTTATAGAAGCAGGCCATTCAACCCATTGAGTCTGCACCGACTTTCTGAAAGAGCATCCCACCCTGGCCCATCACTATGCTCCATCCCTGTAATCCCGTGCATTTGACTCCGGGCTAATTTCCCTAACCTACATAGCTTTGAACACTAAGGGGCAATTTAGCATGGGCAATCCACCTAACCTTCACATCCTTGGAGTTTGTGAGGAAACTGGAGCACCCAGAGGAAACCCATGGAGTCACAAGATGAATGGGTTGAACATGCAAACTCCACAGAGTCTGGAATTGAACCCGGGTCCCTGGCTCTGTGAGGCAACAGTGCTAACCACGGTGCCACCGTGCCATACTGATGAGTCAAGAGGTTTATGTGCTTTTGGCAATGAGACTATGTTTCCAGAAAGCTTGTTTGAACAAACATGCATCACACTATTCACCAGATTTGTTTTCAAGCCTTTCCATTGAACATGCTGTTGTGTTCTAAATGCTGCAACTCCGATTACCATCAGGGACAGGTGGGTTTCCCACTGGGAGAAGTTATGGCTGCAAAGTTAAAGCAGCACTGTAGAAATTCCAGGCCAAAGTGTTACCCAAGTTCTGAAATATCAGCAGATTTGTTGAGTATATTTTCTTCCGTCATGCTTTAGGAGTCAAAATCATGTGACATTATTGCCCTTTAATGTCCCTGCACAAAATTTTATTGCTTGCTATTGGTAATCTATTTAAAAAAGTGATTGCTGATATTCTATGCAACTATAATATCAACTCCATTACTTTTTCCAGTTGGAGCTTTTGTTTGCTTTATGAGGATAAGACAGTGTACTGTGTACTACTTGCACCTGTAGCCGCAATGGGCAATTTAGGTTAGGGAATGGCCACATAAGTGAAATTGGACATTTGCACAAACCATGACCCCATGAATAAGATTAAATACATTTAGTACATGTCAAATGTTTCATAATCAGTTACAGAACATGCTCAAATAAACATTCACATATTAATCGAACTGTCATCAGCTTCAAAGCTATGGGGCAAGTGCTGGCAAGTGGGATTAGGGGGGCAGGTCAGGGCATTTCATGCGTCAGTGCAGACTCGATGGGCCGAAGGGCCTCTTCTGCTCTGTAGTATTCTATGATTCTGTGATTTTAATTGCAAAAACAAATATAATATTTACATTTAAATACATTTAATATTTAATGACCAGTTAAACTCTACTGCATTGTTACAAAAGTGTTTTGATTTTGACTTGTTCTTGCATGTTCTGTAATGTAATTAAATGTAATCATTTAATATCAGGTCCAATTGCTTATCTGTTTGTGTTATCTACTGACTATTATTCAGTGAATATTCTAAATTTGGATCTGGAATTATGTTTCTTATCTATAATTAATTTAAAGCAGAACAAACTAATCTGATTCTATACATAGAATCATAGAATCCCTGCAGTGTAGAAGGAGGTCATTTGGCCCATTGAGCTTGCACCAACAACAATCCCACCCAGGCCCTATCCCCATAACCCCACATATTTATCCTGCTCATTACCCTCCTCATTAGCAGATCCGTTTCTTCAAAAGGTTTCGACCTGTGCAAACCCCCTGACACTAAGGGTTAATTTAGCATAGCCAACCTGCCTAACCTGCACGTCTTTGGACTATTGGAGGAAACCAGAGAACCCGGAGGAAACACATGCAGACACTGGGAGAATGTGCAAACTCCACACAGACAGTGACCCGAGGCTGGAATTGAACCAGGTCCCTGGCACTGTGAGGCAGCAGTGCCAACCACTATGCCATCATGCCACCCTTATTACATGCTACCTGTATTTGACTACAAAGGTCTTGGTCTATTCCTCCTCCAGGCTTGGCCGTCTGTAGCATAGATAGACACATTCCTTTTTTGCTTCTTCCTTAGACCTCAGCAATGAGCAATGCATCCTGCCATCAGCACGTCAGCCATCACCTCTTAGAAACGCATTGACGTCAACTCGAGGCAGCCAGCGATCCTGGACCTGGAAGGTAGCGCCACAATTCCTCCATGAACAAGACTCAATGGGCCACACTCAGAACCCTGACAGGCTGCATGATGCCCACGAACTACAGGTTGCCCACCATTGCTCTACAGTAATTCTGCAAAACCATTGTGTTAAGTCATCAAGTGAGCAAAATTCATTAAAATTACAGCATAGGTAAAAAGGGAAGAAAGCTGAATAACTCCTACATTAACAATAATTATTATAATAGTTATTATTAATAGTTACCTTTATCCTCATTAGCAGATCCGTTTCTTCAAAAGGCTTCGACCTATGCAAACATTCTTCCTACTGAACAGGAATGGGAGATTTTCTTGTGATATATAATTATTGAGCCATTTTAGAAATATGTTTCTTTCAAAGCAAACAGCCAAAGTTTTGATGCATTAGCTCTCTGTACTTTCTGACAACTTTTAATCCTGGCAAAACTCGTATTTTAATAATTCAGTCACAGTCTATTAGGAGACAATTACAGATAATGTATCTTGGCAACATATGAAGGATAACTAGGATAGTATATGCAGTAAGGTTATGAAAACACCATTTTTTAATGAAAAAAGTATTATTGATTTTGCAATCATTCCTGTGACAGATTTCCACACAGATTTGATTTCCAAATTGACTATTAACAGCAAGACTGGGAAATGGATTTTTTCCTTTTGCTATTTCATATGTGATAAAAATAGATTTGCACAGGTTTATACCCTAGAGATTTGAGCTCAGGCAAACAACCACGTTTTCACACTGCTTAATAAAGCTGAGAGCTTAATGTGATATTGATCTTCCATTTTCAGGTCTATTATTTATATCCAATGACATCTGACATTATTCATTTCATAGTTAATTTGTTGCTTAGCCACTTCAATTTGTGTCAAAAATTATTATAAAACTGTTCAGCTAAGTATAGTTTCAGAGTGACCAGTTTAGCTCTAACATGAGACAGCAAAAACAAATCAACATTCCTTAATTCCACCAGCAATATTGTGCTGCTGGATTTGAGGTGGGTGGAGGAGGGGTTGGGGTGGAGGAGGAGTTGGGGGGGAGGGAGGGGTCGTGGGTGGGGTGGTGATGGTGGTGCCAGGACTTCTATTCACAGATTGGACCTTGTTAACTCAGATACTTTAAACACAGAGGCGTGAAGGCTGTGCAAACATAATAAACTTGCAGCACCTCAGGTACATTGCAGGGCAGGGGTTAAGGCTCAAACTGACAAAGAAATGTTGAGTTAGGCCCAAAATGGACCTTAAATGTGGGTTCTGAAAAATGTGGGAGAGATGAATGTAAAAGCAGCTCTAAAATCAGAAAGCGAGGGAAATGCTCAGCAGGCTCACAGCATCTGTGAAGAGAGAAACAGAGTTAATGTTTGAGGATGATGACCTCTCGTCAAACGGGGAAAAAATAGCGACGTGACAGGTTTCGAGCAAGTCCAGAGGCAGGTGAAAAGGAGAAGTGGGTGAAAATAGCAAAAGGGAAGGTTTGTGATAGACTGGAAGGTAAGAAAGCTGAAGAGGGCGATTCTCCCATCCCACTGCTTTTTTAGCACAGTGGGCCGGGTGACTCTAGCAGCGGCCAATTTGCACGATTTGCACTGGGTGTCTGGGCCCCCACACATCTCCCAGTGCTGGATTTCCAGCGTCATCAGCTCTGCACCAGAAATCAGCGCAGAGCTGCCTAAAAAATGCAGCAGCTCATTGTAATATTATGTAAATGACATTAGTGGGCACGGGACTGAGGTCTCTGGATCCGCTAACCTCTCCTCCCCACGCCAGGAGTATTTCACTCCAGCAGGGTTTGCTATAGCTCCCACTTGCAGGGAGCTAGCAGCCCAACCCTGCTGGAGTGAAGGGGGGGCAACCGAGACCCCCTCAGAAGTCGAGTGCCAAGGGGGTGCATCTGAGCATTACCACCTTGGCAGTGCCAGCCTGGGCCTCCTGGGTGGGGCCTAATGGGGCAGCGCCTCTGGGGATGATCTGTGGGGGTAGGGGGTCCTGCTGCCACTCTGCAGTCGAGATCAGCGGGGGAGAGAGGGAGGCCAGCAATCGGGGGCTGGTCATCGGGGTGCAGGGGGGCCAGCATGTGGGGGGGGCAGCCAGCTGGGGTGGGCCGGGAGGGCGGGGGTTTGGGACTGCTGGTGGGGGAGGGGTTCGCGAGGTGGGGGGGCAGGAGACCGGGGCTGCCAGGATACAGGAACGGGAGATCGAGTTGGGCAGGGGTTGGGGGGGGTGCGGTGTTGAGGCTGGCCCAGACACATCCGGGGGGGGACCAGTGATCGGGCCGTGGGGGGTTCGGAGGACCAGTGATGCAGGGCTGGCCAGTGATCGAGCTGGCCAGCAATCAGGAAGCCGGCAGACAGGGGCCACAGCACTGATGTCGGTGCTGATAAATCGGCGCATGCACAGTGGCCCCTCAGCACTGTGCTGCTGGCCTCTCCAGCGGGAATGGGTCCTGCCAACTGGTTTCTGGAGCGGTTCACACAAGTGCACTCAGCAGTGCACAGAGCGTGGGAGATTCAATTTGAAACTCCCGCTGAAAAAACCAGCATGATTTACTCCAGTTTTTACGCAGATTCGACACTTAGAACATTTTTGGAAGAATCCCACACAAAATGTTGCAACAGATAATGGTGCAGGGCAAAAAGAAATTGTAAATAGAATTATAAGCCTGAATTTTACACTCCCCACCAGGCGGGTTTTGAGGTGGCGGAGGAAATGTGAAGCTGCATGGACCGGATTCACTTTGGGATCCTGCCCGCCCTGATTTCCTCAAAGCAATTTCACATTGGAGTAGATGGGGTGAAACCTGCCCTTCTTTAGTTAAGGATCTGAAGTGGCCATTTAAGGGTATTTTCCTTCCCAGTCTCAATACCTAGGCTGGTGGATGGTTAACAGGTTGTGGGGGAGGGGGGATAGAAAAATTTAAACCCCTACAACTTGGGGACGGGGATGGGAAGACCTCCATCAGAAACTCCTTTCCTGTGAAAGCCCTAAAATCTCCGGACCCCCTCTCCCCTGACCTATTCTCTGGGACCCCAATCACTCCATTGTAATCCTCCAATTATCCCCTACCGTATTCTCCAGGGACTCCCACCACTTAACTGATCTCAATGTCCCAACACTTAGTCCCATGCATGTCACTGCAGTGCCTCTTGTGGCCACTGCAGTGTTGTCCCTGGAGGGCCTGGTGAGTTTCTGGCCAATCTGATTGGCTGGCAGCTCTCCAAGGCAGGACTTCCTCCTGGTGACAGATGGTTGTCCTCCCGCCTGCTGCTAATCAACACTCAGAGTGCAAAATGGCAGCAGGCCTGTCAGAGTCAGTGGGGATGTGTTCCCACCGACTCTCAGGCTACCCTTTCCATCTGAAATATCCAGATCATAAACTGGATGTAGAGGATATATTAGATTTTTTTTAGTTTTTCTTTTATTTATTCGTCACAAGTAGGCTTACATTAACACTGCAATGAAGTTACTGTGAAAATCCCCTAGTCGCCACACTCCAGCGCCTGTTCGCGTACACTGAGTGAGAATTTAGCATGGTCTTTTGGACTGTGGCAGGAAACTGGAGCACCCAGAGGAAACCCACGCAGACACATGGAGAACGTGCAGACTCCACACAGACAGTGGCCCAAGATGGGAATCGAACACGGGTTCCTGGCACTGTGAGGCGGCGCTGACTAGCTCCAGCAAGACATGATCCAACCATCATCCTTTAACATTCTTTTCCCAAAGCTAGGGGAGTCTAAAACTAGAGAGCATAGGTTTAAGGTGAGAGGGGCAATTTTTTCACACAGACGGTGGTGAGTGTCTGCCAGAGGTAGTAGTAGAGGCGGGTACAATTTTGTCTTTTAAAAAGCATTTAGATTGTTACATGGGTAAGATGGGTATAGAGGGATATGGGCCAAATGCGGACAATTGGGATTAGCTTAGGGTTTTTTTTAAAAAGGATAGCATGGACAAGTTGGGCCGAAGGGCCTGTTTCCATGCTGTAAACTTTTATGACTCTATGACTCTAATAGCATTACCATTGCTGGATCCCCCACCATCAACATTCTGGGGTCTGCATTAACCAGAAATTTAACAGGACCAGCCACTTGCAGGTGATACAAAGATATGTAAAGGGACAGGTAGTATTGAATGAGCAGGGGAGCTGCAGAAGGACTTGGACAGGTTAGGAGAGTGAGCAAAAAAGTGACAGATGGAATACAATGTGGAAAAGTGTGAGGTTATGTACTTTGGAAGGAGAAATGGAGGCATAGACTATTTTCTAAAAGGGAAAATGCTTAGGAAATCAGAAACACAAAGGGACTTGGGAGTCATTGTTCAAGATTCTCTTAAGGTTAATGTGCAGGTTCAGTCAGCAGTTAGGAAGTTAAATGCAATGTTAGCATTGATGTCGAGAGGGCGAGAATACAAGAGCAGGGATGTACTTCTGAGGCTGTATAAGGCTCTGGTCAGACTCCATTTGGAGTATTGTGAGCAGTTTTGGGCCCTATATCTAAGGAAAGATGTGCTGGCCTTGGAAAGGGACCAGAGGATGTTCACAAGAATGATCCCTGGAATGAAGAGCTTGTCGTATGAGGAATGGTTGAGGACTCTGGGTCTGCACTCGTTGGAGATTAAAAGGATAAGAGGGGATCTTATTGAAACTTACAGGATACTGTGAGGCCTGGATAGAGTGGGCGTGGAGAGGATGTTTCCACTAGTAGGAAAAATTAGAACCAGAGGGCACAACCTCAGACTAAAGGGATGATACTTTAAAACAGAGTGAGGTGGAATTTCTTCAGCCAGAGAGTGGTGAATCTGTGGAATTCTTTGCTGCAGAAGGCTGTGGAGGCCAGCTCATTGAGTGTCTTTAAGACAGAGATAGATAGGTTTTTGATTAATAAGGGGATCAGGGGTTATAGGGAAAAGGCAGGAGAATGGGGATGAGAAAAAAATCAGCCATGAATGAATGGTGGAGCAGACTCGATGGGCCGAGTGGCCTAATTCTACTCCTATGTCCTATGGTCTTATGGTCTAAATACTGTGATTGCAAGAACAGAAAAAAAGTTGAGAACTGAGAATTCTCTGGCGAGTAAATCACTTGCTGAATCCTCTGGATGAAGTTGAATCCTTTCCATCAACCACTTTAAACATTCGTTTCCTCCACCGCCGATGCTCAGTAGCAGCAATGTGTACAATCCACAAGATGCACTGCAGCAATTCACCAAGGCTCCTTTGACAACACCATCCAAACCCACAACCTCTACTACCTAAAAGGACAACAGCAGCAGATGCAGGGGAACACTAATACCTGCATTTCACTTCCAAGCCATACACAACCCTGGCTTGGAAATATATCTCTGTTCCTTCATTGTCGCTGAGTCAAAATCCTGGAATTCTCTTCCTAACAGCATTGTGGGTGCACCTACGCCACATGGACTGCAGTGGTTCAAGAAGGCAGATCACCACCACCTTCTCGAGGGCAATTAGGGATGGGCAATAAATGCTATTCCAGCCAGAGATGCCTATATCCTGTGAAATTATAAATTAAATATAAGCTGGGCCTCAGTTGGTCACACAAATGACTCTGACTCACAAGGTTTCAATTCAAGGCCTATTCCAGGGCTTGTGCAGTACTGAGGGAGCACTACGTTGTTTGGATGAGATATTAAACCTAAGCTGCATCTGCTGCCAAGGTGATCATAGAATCCCTACAGTGCAGGAGAAGACCATTCGGCCCATCGAATCTGCGCTGACTCTCTACCACAGCATCTCACCCCAGCCCTATCCCCGTAATCCCATGTATTTACCCCATTATTCTCCCTAAACAACACATCTTGAGACTAACTGGCAGTTTAGCATGGTCAATTCAGCTAATCTGCACTTCTTTGACTGTGGGAGGAAACCTGAGCACCCGGAAGAAATTCATATAGACACGGATAGAGCATGCAAACTCCACACAGTCACCCAAGGCTGGAATTGAACCTGGGTCCCTGGCCCTCTGGTGCTAACCACTCTGCCACCATGCTGTGATGTAAAAGATGGTGGCCAGAAATCTCCCAGTGTTGAATTCGCGTGAAAACTGGGGTAATTCACACTTTTTTTCAGTGGAAGTTCAGAGAAGAATGTTCCACACTGTGCGTAGTGCAGAGGCCCCAGTGTGACTATCATTAAAAACCCAGGGGGCGGGGCCTATTCTCACTGGAGAGGCTGAGATCAGCGTGCTGAGCAGGCCACTGCACATGCGCCGATCTATCAGCGCCAAGCTCGGCGCATGCGCAGTGACCCCGCATTAGTGGCCTCCCGATTGCTGACCAGCTCAATCGCTGCCCATCTCTGCCATTCCCACAATGCCTTCTCCCCAAGCCCCCATGGCCCAATTGCTGGCCCTCGACCATTCTCGGGCCCAGCCCGAAAGTGGAGAGCTACTCTAAACCCCGCTCAAGTGAAACACTCTGGCTGGGCAGCGGGGGGGTTGGGGGGGGGGGGGGGGGGGGGGGTGGGGGGGGTGGAGGTAAGGGAGATGCTACCAGACCCACTAATCACGTTTAAATAACATTAAAATCTCCCCCTGTATAACTAATGCAGTTCCGCGGCACGGAGCTGATGGTGCCATAAAGCTGGCGCTGGGAGAGGTGCTCGGGGCAGTACACCCAGCGCAGATTGCGCTAATCTGGTCCTGCTGAAATCTCCCGGCTAATAAATTAACGCAGCGGGATGGGAGAATCGCCCTCAGTGGTTCACCAATACTAATTCCTCAATTTATTCCTGAATTTTTTCTGCAGACTCTCTAATGCCTTCACATTCTTTCTTAAGTGTGGTGCCCAGAACTAGTGCCCACAACTGAACAACTCCATTTGAAACCGAATCAGTGTTTATTCCAATCTAAAATAACTTCCTTGCTTATGTACTCTAAACCACTGTTGATAAAGCCCAGGATTCCTGTGCTTTATTAATTGCCCTTCACTGAGTGTGGATTGGCATGGACAGACTATCAAGCTGAGAGTCTGGTGAATGAGGGAAATTTAAGCATGTGGTGAACCATAGATGGTTACCACTATGGATACTTGTACATATGTTACTCTTGTTACTGTTAGGGTTAGGGTTTGGGTGTTCCACCTGTTATTATTGTTTATGTGGTACACTCCGTTCAGCTCCGCCTTCTTACAGGAGTATAAAGGTCACTGCTACTTCCTAGTAGCCCTTAGTCTGGGATAATATTGTTAAGTAGTGTGCTCCTATCTTGTTGTGAATAAAAGCCTTTATTCCCGGGTACGTCCTAGCCTCCCGTGTGAATCAATCACGCATCAAAGCGTTAATTTCTAACTAAGGTGTAATTTTGTTTCTTTTATTTAGCCATCAACTCAAAAGTGCTCCTCAAGTGAAGAGAAGTTACATTTATTCCAGCCTTAAGGAAAGGTATACAAGCTCTCTGGGAGCAGTTGCAGTTAGTTAATTAGGTAGCTAGCTTAAACTGGCTTCCAGAGCTTGAATCAATTCTTTGTCGGAAAGTATATAAACAAGGATTGCTCAGTACTGCTTGGTCTGCATGAGTGCTGCTTTAAGGGCACAGTGTATCAAACTAGTCGTCTAGCAAGCAGGCAGGTAAGCATGCAAGCAAGAAGACAGTTGGTCGGTCAATTCCCCATTCCTTTTTCAGCCTCCAGGTAACATTCATATTCTTTAAGAATTGTTATTTTGACTTGTGAGGGGTTTAACTTAATTATATTCTCTTCTAATTTAAGCATAAGAAACATTTAATACAGAATTGTTGAGATACTTTTCTGAATTTAAGAGCAACAGTTGACATTATAAAGGATATTGAGGGCGCTACGGTAGCACAGTGGTTAGCACTGCTGCATCACAGCTCCAGGGACTTGGGTTCGATTCCCGGCTTGGGTCACTGTCTGTGTGGAGTTTGCACATTCTCCTCGTGTCTGCGTGGGTTTTCTCCGGGTGCTCTGGTTTCCTCCCACAGTCCAAAGATATGCGGGTTAGGTTGATTGACAATGCTAAAAATTGCCCCTTAGTGTCCTAAGATGCGTAGGTTAGAGGGATTAGCGGGTAAATATGTAGGGATAGGGGGGTAGGGCCTGGGTGGGATTGTGGTCGGTGCAGACTTGATGGGCCAGATGGCCTCTTTCTGCACTGTAGGGTTTCTATAATTCAGACACTTTTTTACAGGTGAGTATATGGTAAGATTGTCTACTTACTCTAATTGTCATAAATGTTTTTTTAAGTTATGGCAGATCAGCTTGGCTGACTGGAATGTACATCCTGCGGTGGGAAACCATTGAATGCAACATGTGTCCAAGACAGGCTCATCTTCAGGAAGTGTCACTGACTGGAGAAGATTGAGCTCCAGGTTTCCAAACTCGAGCAGCAACTGGAGTCACTGTACTGCATCTGCAACACTGAGAACAACATGGATAGCTTATTTAGGAAGGTGGTCATACCACAGGTTAGAGGTGTGCAGGCAAGGAGGGAATGAGTGACTGCCGGGCTGTCGAAGAGAATCAGGGAGGTAGAACCGAGTCGATCCTGTTTGCTAGTACGTCTTCCATTTTGGATACGTGTGAGGGTAGTAGTTCCTCAGGAGATTGCAGCCAGAGCAAAGTCTGTGGCACTACTGGTGGCTTAGCTGCCCAGGAGGGGAGGAAGAAGAGTGGAAGTGCAATGCTGATAGAGGATTTGATAGTCAGGGGATCAGGCAGGTGTTTCTCAGCTGTAAATATGACTCCAGGATGATATGTTACCTCCCTTGTGCCAGGGTCAAGGATGTCACGTTTTGGCTGCAGAATATCATTCTGTGGAAGGGTGAATAGTCAGAGTTTGTGCTCCACAATGGTACCAATGACATTAGTGCAATAAGTTGCTGAAAACAGATTTTAGGAGCTAGCAAATAAATGAAAAATTAGGGCCTCAAGAACTGTATCTCAGGATTACTCTCAGTGCCACATGCTAGTGAACATAGAAATAGGAGGCTTGAGTGATTGAACGCATGGCTAACGAATTGGTGAGGGAGGGAGGGCATCAGAGTTCCAAGGTGAATGGTTTTGGGCAGGTGGGACCTGTACAAGATGGACGGGTTACAACTTAACAGGATCAGGACTAATACTCTTGCAGGGAATTTGCTAGTGCTGTTGGGGTTGGTTTAAATGAGCTTGTCAGGGGGTGGGAACATGAGAGGGAGCTCAAATTGGAAGGACGTAAAGCTGCTAACAGAAAGTAAAAAAGTAGCAAGCAAAATTAGTTGGCAGGCGAAGTGAAGGAGGGCATCAACTAGGCTTAGAATGCTGAATTATGTTAACAAGACTGCGTTAAGGGCACTCTATCTGAATGCACTTAGCATTCACAACAAGATAGATGATTTAAAGTCACAAATAGAAGTCAATGAGTATAATCTAATTACCATTATGGAAATGTGGCTGCAGGGTGATCAAGACTGGGAACTGAATATTCAAGAATATTAGACATTTAGGAAGGACAGGCAAAAATGAAAAGGAGGTGGTGTTGTGCTGATAACAAGGGATGGGATCAGTGCATTAGTTAGGGGGATTTCAGATCAGGAGAACAAAATGTGGAAACAGTTTCAGTGAAGCTAAGAAAGAGCAAGGGACAGCAAATATTGGTAGGAGTTATTTATAGGCCACCAAACAGTTATGGTAATGTGGGGCATGAGATTAATGAGGAGATTAGAGAAGCATGGGTGATACAGGAATCATGGGTGATACAGGAATCATGGGTGACTTCAATCTGCATACAGACTGGGTAAACTTAATGAGTAATAATGCTGTGGAAGACAAGTTTCTGGAGTATGTCAGGGATGGTTTTCTGGAGCAGTATTTTGAGGAACCAAAAAGAGAACAGGCTATTTTAGGTCCAGTATTAGGTGACGAGAAGGGGCTAATTAATACTCCTATTGTATGATATATGATAGAATTTTACTTTATTTTTGAAAATTAGGTAGTTCAATCTGAAGCCAAGTTGTTAAATTTGAACAAACAGAATTATGAAGATACAAGGGACAAATTGGGCTGAGGTAGATTGGGAACATATACTAAAAGGTATGATAGTATACAAGCAATGGATAGTCTTTAAATAATTTTTACATAGTTTACAGCAACTAAACATTTCTTCAAGACACAAGTACCCAAAATAAAAAGTCATTTAACCCATGGCTAACAAAGGAAGTTAAGGATTGAAAGATTAAATGAAAAGGCATATACAATTGTCAGAAATAGTAGTTAACCTGAGGATTGGGAGTGATACAAAAAAGGATCAAGAAACGGATGCAGAAAGGGAGAATTGAATATGAATGTAAAATAGCAAAAAACAAATAAACAGACTAAAGGACACATTTCACAACGACAAATGTGCATCCACTACAGGCAGAGTCAGGAGAATTAATAAAGGGGAATAGAGAAATGGCAGAGAAGCTAAATTATTACTTTGTCTGTTTTCACGAAGGAAGATACAAGAAATCTCCCAGAACTCAAGATCCAAGGGACCAGTGACCCTATCTGAAAGCCTTAACAGAATCCAGCCGAGATTGTTAAGTTGTACCGTACAGCAAAACTCTTGTGCTCAGAAGTATAATTAAGTCATTATGAAGTAATTAATGAGCTGAAAACCACATCAATTGTGAACATTTATCTGCCTGGAACTGTAAGAAACTACAGGCCCGATTTTATCATTTGGAATCTAAGGGCTGGATCCGGGCGTAATGCAGATCCAAGCCCGGAATCCTCTTTGCAGCGCGCCCATACGCTTTGTGCCGGCTCCAGTCCGATCCATGCAGTGGGCGCAGAAGAAAAAAACAGCAGAGGGCCCGATTTTCCCATTTGGAGGCTAAGGGCCTGATTTTACCATTTTGAGTCTAAGTGCTGAATCTGGGCGTAATACAGATCCGAGCCTGGAATCCTCTTTCCAGCACGTCCATATGCTTTTTGCTGGCTCCAGTCCGATCCATGCAGTGGGCGGGGCTTGGCGCTGCCTGAACGATCGGAGCTCTGAACTACGCATGCGCAGTTCGAAAAAAAATATGAAGCAGCGCGCCTGGGCGCAAAAGAAAAAAAACAGTAGAGAGGGAGGGGAGGATGGGGGGATGTATGGCAGTGTGTGACGAGGGACAGTGTTATTTTTCTTGATGAAGAGCTTCAATGAATACTTCTAACTTCTCTTGAATCTCACGAACCCTTTTGAGGTCTTCTGCTAGTTGAACTCGCCTACCTGTCAACAGTTGAATTTTTTTAGCATTGTCTTCAGCAAAATCCTCCAACACTCCTTTCACATTCTTTTCGAGGCGTCTCACTTCAGTATTTGTTAGCTGTTGTCGGAGTGTGTTTGCTGTAATAGCTAGCATTCGCTGAATGCGCCAGAACAGGATAACGTGATTGCATTCAAGCTCAGAATCTACAAAATGCCTTTGGTAATAGTGGAAACCTCTTCTGCAAAGATTACAATGGTTCAGCGATTTCTTTAGGAAGTGTTTTCGGAAAACTTGGTGCCAAGTATCTTTAATCAGAATGCTGTCCACATCTACATCTTTGGCCTGAAGGTTTTTACGAACTGTTGTAACTTCATTGTTAGCAAGATAAGCTGTATATTCCTCAGTGATTTTTAGCAGCCGTTCCAGTTCGGTTTTGGTTTCACTTCGAACATGCTGTTCTGGAGACCGTGATTTCCAGTAGAACCACCTTTCTTGCCAATCTGGCCCCACCATATCACGAATTACAGATTCAGTATCTCGAAGACAGGTTTGCAAGGTTTCTTACAGGAAATGGATAGCTGCATCCCACTGCTGTTTGTCAGATATGGAACGATCTTCTAAAGCATTGTGCTGGATGACTCGCAGACTGTCTTCAGCCTGCTCATCCCATCTGTGACGTTTTATACTTTCATCTTTAACAGCATGTTTTAGTTTGTCAAAGATATCATCATGGTCCTTCCCTTTGTGCTCTGACATAAATCGAGCAAATTCATCCTTCAATGTTCCCCAAGCAACCTCTACTGCTTTGTGAGGCAACTGTTTGTCAGTCCACTGCTTGAGCTTGATGTTCACTGTGGTATTGAATGTGCCTGAATTCACAGACAGGGCAGCAGGAAGGTAAATATTCTCTATCACATGTGTAGAGACTCTTTCCCACAGTTCCCTTTGTAGAATCACTTCCCAGTGTTTCGGAGTAACCTGACTTCAGCTGATCATGTCATCCAGAATTTCATTCTTTGCCTTCTCGTATAGTTCATTCCTGTTGAGTTCCCTCAGCCGAGGATAGTCGTTCTTCCATTCAGTTTCAAGATTGAAGCGAGTAGCTTTAAATGCATCAGCCTGTTGTTCCACAGACTCGCGCACCATCTTCCAGAAACAGTCTGAAACTGCTCGGCTCAAGTTCTTAGTTGTCACTTGATGTGCTTTCAGCATCCCTGTCTTCAACAATTTTGAATTCTGAAAGAACTCTCCTTCATAATCTTTTATGGAATCAATACCTTCATTGGTGTTGCCTCTACCGGTAACAACTGCAAAGTAACCCAAAGCCTTCATTGGAAACAACTTGCCTTCCACAATCTGTTGAATTCAACTTGGACTGGCTAGGTTCTTCTCAGCTAGATCCACTTTGGTCAACACAAAGATGGTCCTTCTGCCTTGTGGGTCCATCTGGCTCACCAAGTCAGTTACAATACTGCGTTCAGCATCTACTGAACCATCTTGGATACAAAGGATAATGGCATTAGGGTTCTGCATGTAAGCCTTGCTTATGCTAAAAATTACATCCTTGGTGTCAGCAGCCATTCCTGGTGTTACAGTACTGACAACACCAGGAAGATCGACCAGTACCATTCATTATCCTTTGTATTTGGGAAAATATTTCAAAATATAGATGGGAGGATATATATTTTGAAATATTTTCCCAAATTTTTGACTGTCAGGTTTTTAGTTCCTGCGATTATAATTTTGACATTATCTTCCAGAGGGAATTCCTCTAATTCTGTGCAATGTTCAGATGAAAACAAGATGAAAGGATCCAAGGCTGCTCCAGAGGCAGATTAGCTGCACCCAACGTTGCCCATACAAATCACATTCATAAGTAGGGGCACATCTGCCATGGAATGTGAGAGAAGAGTTGCCAATACAAACTTCTTTTCACTATGGTTGATTTCCCAGATTTAGTGATCTCCTTGAATCTTATTTCCAACCAAGTTCCACCACGGGGACAATTCTCCCAAGTTCACCACATGACTCTGAACATTTGAGCACCTGGCTCATGGCTACAGGGACATCAACAATCCAGTTACAGATCACAAATGTATTATACAGGTCACTAATTGCTCACTAGGACACTGTAGTTTAATTACCTTTCCCATAGATAATTAGGCAGCACAGAGAAGATGCTACATTATTTTCAGTTTGCAAGATTCTCCCAAGTCCATCCTCACCCCCATCCACCATCCCCCCCACCAACCAGAGATCCATCTGAGCCCGCCCCACTCTCCGGCGGATGCCAGCGGAAGGCCAGGAAGGTGCTACAGGCTCTCGAAGGACTGCAGGTCGGAAGGATGGTGGAGGGAGACCTGCGATCGAGGTAGGTTGGGGGTGTGCTCTGCCGAGGGGGGCCTGCCTCCCAGGGGGGACTGATCCTGGGAGGGTGGGGGGGTCTACCAGGGGAGGGCCTGCCTCCCAGTGGGGTCCGATCCCGGAGGGGGGGTGGGGGGGGTCTGCCGGGGGGCCTGTCTACCAAGGGAGTCTGATCTGGGAGGGGGGGGTCTACTGGGGGGCCTGTCTCTCAGGGGGGTCTGATCCAGGGGGGGGTCTGCCAGGGTAGTTAGCTGGGGGGTCTGCGAAGGGTGGTCAAGGAGGATGGGCTTCGGAGGTTCCCCTGCAGAATAGAAATCCGCTTCGGATTTTTATTCTGCAGGTCGCTTACAGCGCGGATCCAGAACGGACCAGAAGACGGTAAAGTGGGATTTGGCGGTAGGGTTGGGCGCGTGGTTCATTAATGCATGCTAATGCATTTAAATCGTCGGGCCGCCCAATTCGGGCGCGGACTGGACCCGCACCCGAATCGGGTGTCGGTAAAGCCACAATCTGCTCAGAATCGGGTGCAGATCGCGTTAAAGGCCCGACGCCCGACTTCACCGTGATTACGCGCCCAAAAATGGGCATGAATTTTTGGTAAAATCAGGCTCCACATCAATTGTGAACAGGAACCGTTCACCTGACACCAGTAGTGGTAAAGTCCTTGTTTACAGTGCTTGAGTACACTGCAATGTGTGTTCACAGCAGTCATTGAATATAGTTTCAGTGCTCATTTTTAAAAACCAAGTCCCAGCTCGAGCTGCTGTATTTGGAAATACAGTGTGCCTGCAGGAATATAAATACTAAGTCGAATTCCTATATAATTAGAGCCTTATTCCTTTGAATTGAATAAATGGGTTTTAGCTTTCAATAGGCAGAACAGGGATAAAAACTTTATTCCTGTTTTGCACATGGCCAGCTCAATGTAATCAAAGACTGCTGACTTCATGAGTTTAGAATTAAAACAGAATTTTAAAAAGCATTCACTCCCGCCTCCACACCCCCCCGCCCTCCCCGCCTCAGTACTGACCCAATTCCTCCTGACCCCTTAGCGAAGTTCCAAATTTCCAGCCCTCCTTCTGGAAGAATTCCTAATTCCCCCCAGGCTGCAACCATTGAAACAATTCTCAATTAAACCCCTTGCCACCCCCATCCAACCCTTGAAGTAATTCCCAACTCCCTTCCCTCCCTCCTTAGCCTCCAGATGCGAGGGAAGGGGGAGAGAGAGAGAGATGGGGAGGTGGAGGGAGGGTGTAAGAGAGGGAGGAGGAGAGGAAAGGAGGGGGAGGGAGAGAGGGGGAGGTAGAGGGAGGGAGGGAAGAGAGAGCATGCGACTTTGACTCCAAACCTAGAGCAATGTGATTGACTCTTAAACGTCCACTGAGATAGCCTAGCAAGGGCAATTAAGGATGGGCAATAAATGCAGGCCCAACCAGCGATGCGCACATCCCTAAACGAATAAAATAAAATGTGCCAGAGAGGTTGGTGAGTATGAGATCTAGCAAGTTGTTTTTTGTATTTTTATTCCAATTCAATCAAATCAAGTCCAATTCAGACTCTCAACAAGTTGAGACATTTCCGATCCAAGGTGACAAGACAGGACCTTCACACCTGTCTTGGGCCTGATCTACATGAGTCAAGCTGATTGGAGGAGGGGGAGGTTTCCTCTTCCAAGGCTTGGTCTCATTTGCATCTTAGCCAAAAGGCCGAGATGCCGCTTTTAAAAATTGCTTCATATGAATATGAAGCTTAAATGTAACCTAATGACCTCGACCAAGCGCAGCATCCTCTCCATACTACACTTGATCTTAGCCAAAAGGCCGAGAAGCGATAGTTACTTCCTCAAATTAGTTCTCCAATCGCCTGCCTGATGCAGTCACAGTCTGCCAACCATGTCCTTCAGGATTCAACCATTTTGGTTAGTCTTGGTACTACTGACAGTATTTTCACTGGGCATTGAAGTCACCCACCCTCTGTTTCCTGGTAGGTAGTGGAAATTCCACCCCATACTGGTCTACTCACAAGAGGTAGAGATCAATGTGTGCATGCTCCATTGAGCAGAGCTCTGTTGACCAGTATCCATGCTAGTGCCAGTTCTTGCGGAAGTAGACGGCAAATTTGGTGTTACCATCTCATTTCCATGACCTTGGTAGTGGGTCAGGTGGCTCCTGTTCTGCTGACTACCTCTGTGCACTGCCTGTTGCCTCTGCACACAGCATGGAGCCTAACACTGTTGTCCTGATGGTACAACCAGCCTTCTGTTTCTTAAAGGCAGACTGTCCCTCTTAAAGGGTAGCTGTACTGAATAACAGGAGGCTGCTGCTGAAAACCACCGCTGCAATTCTCAGCAAGGAAAATGGAACACCAGGATGGGGTGAGGCTTTAGTGGTGAAGCTTGACAGGAGAAAGAGTGCCATGAGACCGGGCCCTTGAGAAATGGGAATAGTGGCCAAAGATCAATTTCCAAATTGTGACCTTGAGAACCTGACGGCAGTGCCACAAGAAATCTAATGACCCCATGCGAGTGGTCACACTCAGTGAATGTGTCTTCGCATGACATCCCCAATCCAGCACATCAACCTCTCACATTGTTTGCTGCACCACATTCCCGTCCAGCTCCCGTCAGCGACACATGACAGGACAGATGTGTAACATCCAGACACTGCTCTTCACCCTTGCACCCTTCCCAGTGTTCCCAGCCTCACTCCCACATCTCAGCACTCCAAAAACCTCCAGCTATTCAGGCACATCATTCAAACACAGTCACTGACAGCTTTTCCTTCTGTCTTGTTGGACAAGCTAGCAAATAATGGAAGGGATCAGAGCAAAGCCAGCTGAAGCGAAAAGACACCTGCATCCCATGAGTGCTACAGAGGAAATGGCTCTCAGCATCAAAGAGCTGGCTGTGACACAACCTGTGGCATCCGGTATTATTAACAACATAAGTACAAGGTAATTTTCCTGCCTTATGCTGCTTCTCAGCTCCCAGCTGGTATGATGAGCAAGCTGCTGATGGCCCTATTACAATTCACCTCCATTCCTCACAACCTTCGCCTTCTAGTTTTCTTTCCAAGAACTGCAAAACCTTTGACAAGGACCCACATGGGAGACTTGTGAAGAAGGCAAATGCACCTCAGATACAGGATAATTTGATATAAAGTGGATTCAAAATTGGCTCAGTTGTAGGAGACAGAGGGTGATGACAGAAAGCTGCTTTAGTGACTGGAAGCCAGTGTCCAGTGAAGTACCACAGGGATCTGTGTTGGGTACCCTACTATTTGTCATTTATATAAACGATAGAGATGACTATGTGAGGGGCAGGATTAATAAGTTTGCAGATGACACAAAAATTGGCCGGGTGGTTAACAGTGAGGCAGAGTGTCTTGGGTGACAAAAAGAGACAGATGGAATTTAACCCTAAAAAGTATGAGGTGATACACTTTGGAAGGAGTAATTTGACAAGAAAGTATTCAATGAATGGTAAGACACTAGGAAGTTCTGTGGAACAAAGGAACCTTGGCGCATTTGTCCATAGATCTCTAAAGGTGGAAGGGCATGTTAGTAGGGTGGTGAAAAAGGCATATGGGACTCTTGTCTTTATCAATCGAGGCATAAATTACAAAAGCATGGAAGTCATGTTAGAGTTGTATAAAATTTTGGTAAGGCCACAGTGGAGTACTGTGTTCTGGGCACCACATTATAGGATGGATGTAATTGCACTGGAGGGGGTGCAGAGGAGATTCACCAGGATGCTGCCTGGGATGGAACATTTAAGTTATGAAGAGAGGTTGGATAGGCTTGGGTTGTTTTCATTGGAGCAGAGAAGACTGAGGGGTGACCTGATCGAGGTGTTCAAGATTATGAGAGACATGGACAGAGTGGATAAGGAGCAGCTGTTCCCTTTAGTTGAAGGATCAGTCACGAGGGGACATGGGTTCAAGGTGAAGGGCAGGAGAATTGGGGGAATGTGAGGAAAAACTTTATTATCCAGAGGGTTGTGATGGTCTTGAATGCATTGCCCAGGAGGGTGGCGGAGGCAGGATGCCTCACATCCTTTAAAAAGTCACTGGATGAGCACTTGGCACATCATTACCTTCAAGGCTGTGGGCCAAGTGCTGGTAAATGGGATTAGGCAGGAGGTCAGGTGTTTCTCGCATGTCAGTACAGACTCAATGGACCAAAGAGCCTCTTCTGCTCTCTATGCTACCTGCCCAGCCAAGCAGCCCCAGCACAAAGCAAGAGCGCAACAGTATTGCACTGATAAAGAGATCCATCACTTGATGTCATACTGAGAGTCTCCAGCTCACATCCTGGCACTGCATGTACCTTCGTGGCAAGTGTGGAGGCATGATCAGCACATACTGAGTCACTAGGCATGAGTGGGCTGCTGCCATATCAGGGGTCAAGATAGTTCGTTTGCCAACACACTAGTTCTGCTGCAGGCAGCTCAGATGAGGATTTCAATATGGGGTGGTCCAAGGAGAATGCTGGTGTGCACCCCAAGATGCTGGGTGCATTGACTCATCTGATAGGCAGCCTCCTGTCACTATCAGGAAGATTGCAGTAGTCCAGCTCATTTTCTGTACAACCTCAGTTCCATCTCCTGTTGTGCTGCAACTACAGCACCCATACTTGGTGCAGTCTCTGCATGGATAGGTCACTATCCTTTATTATTCTTAGGCAATCCCTCTGCATTGAGAATGACTTGCTCCCATCCCAGTTCGATGGACTCTGAAATGGCTGATCAGTCCAATGTACAGTTTGCAGTCTCTCCCACATATGGGGCTTGAATGATTGGCTAGGTAGGCACTTTGGAGATTTGTGCGCTTCCTCCAACCCCTCAACTTTACCTCTGCATACTCCCCAGTGTGCTGAGTGCCCTCCTGTTTGAGCTATTCTCCATTTTGGTTGGCCACAAACCAGGGTTACCACCTAGTGCTTTGGCCTCACTGAGCACGCGCAGCAACAATCTGTGGTAAATCCAGGAACTCGACTACAACACCTTCAACAATGCTTCCAAACACTTTGTCATTGCAGAAGTTCTTAAAAACCGCCTTTCCTGCAATTTCCCTTGAAGTAACACCTTTGCTGGGCTCCTACTACAGTTGAACACCTGAACATTGAGTGATTTATGAATCCATACACTGGTCTTGCGTTGTTCCAGTGGGCATCACATCAGCTAGCAGGGCTGTCTGAGCAGGGCTATCTGAGATCAGGATAGCACCAGCTCAGCTAATTTTGGTACACGCAGAGGACACCCACACAGGCATCCTTCTCAAGGTGCATTGTCAGGGAGGATTGTTGGCGCAGCGGGAACCCCTCAGAGGGCGGGGGAGGTGTCAGCTCCCATAATGCTGCAGGAGGTGAAATTTGTGCCCTTTATTCTTTTCTACATTTAGCTGACCACCTGGATTTTAATTTGAAAGTTTAAAAAGTACAACTGCAAAAGGTGAGGTGAAAGAAGTAATGTGAAAGCCATCGCCTCGAGGAGGTCTCACACTGCTCGTGATAAATCAATTCATTCTAAGATTGCTTGACATAAGCTGCAGCTACTTCTAAGATTCTGCATTGATGCGTCACAGAAATCATTTCAAATCAATTTAAAGTCTCCAGTAGAACAGCTCCACAAAATAGGACGGAGCACGGAAAGGTCAGTCAGCCCATTGAGCCCTCTTCTCGCGGCTCATTTAGGCTTTGAAATTATGCTGTTTGAAGATAATAATTCATATTAAATTTCTACATCCACTTTGTGCTGACAGTGTAAATCTGTTTAAAGCGAATAGACCAGTACCTCTATTAAAAAAGCAAACAAAGGAATTTCATACCAACACGGC
This sequence comes from Mustelus asterias, assembly GCF_964213995.1. NCBI lineage: Eukaryota > Metazoa > Chordata > Chondrichthyes > Carcharhiniformes > Triakidae > Mustelus > Mustelus asterias. Next base: position 119,868,767 of record NC_135801.1, on the reverse strand, counting down.
AAGTTTGTACAATAATATTTGCACAATATATTTTCGAGGTCTTAATCACTGGAAGAAAATGAACAGCTAGAGGTTAAACTGTCAAGATTAAATTTCCGGAATGATATAATGGATCTCTATAGGAATTCAAACTAATTGAAGTAACTTAGTTCCGTTTAATTTGCATTCACTTTTCTTTTGTTTGCCTCAGTGGACAATGTGGAAGAGCAGGAGTTAGAAGGAGGAGGCGCTGATGTAAATTTTTGACATTTTCATTGAAATGTTGGACTGTATTCTTGAAAGCTTAAAAGGGAATATTGATGAGCTATGCTAATTAATCCTGATTTCCAGATGCAGTGTAGCAAATGTAGACTCAGTTGACCCAGTTAAACACCCCCCGTGGAATCACCTGCTGTTCGCTTTAAGAGAGCCTTCACATATGGTTCTTGCTTCGGAACTGCTGTGGGAACGATTGTTGAACTTTTCCGAATTGGGTAACGACTTCAACAAGTTTGTAGAGAGCCAAAGCACTGTCATGTGATCTAATCTTCTGAGGATTTTCCCTGTGGTTCTTGGCAGAACTGTGAGTTGCTCGAATCCTGAGTAAAGCTTGTGCTGCTGTACTGGCCAGTGATCCGACTCTGTTGTGGTTTGTTATAACTTCACTACAAATGAATACAATTAAGAAAACAGACTTCATTAACCACTCTTCATGGAAATTGAAGGTTGTATTTGTTACACTAAATATTTTTAAGAGTGTATATGGATTAGATGTGGTGATTTTTTAAAAGACTACTAAGGTGTATTGATGTCCATATGGCCAGGTGGGAGTGGGAGTTAGGATAGGATCCAATGTGCCAGGTCTTCGCTGCTTTTTCTGCCTGCTAAAATTCCTATGGGAAATAGGAGGTGGGAGGAAGCTGTTTCTTCCATATACGTATTCCTGGCAATAGTCAGTGAAAGAAGCAGGATTGCAGGGAATTGCTAGCCATCAAAGTTTGCACCAATTCTGTCCGATTTGCCCCATCACAGTTTACAGCTGAATTTCATGGTAACATTTGCTTGCCAGGGCCTGTCATGTGAAATGCTGATTTCTCCATGGCAATCAATCTTTGGTTTCCTTGTGCAAGGTGCTGTACTGAAAGTTCTTCCCCTGATTAAACCAGGCACCCCAATCATACAAGGAATGTTCTGGATGGCTGTCCTCAGGTTGTTGCTCCTGATCCTGGGATTTGGATCAGGGTTCGAGACATGTCCATCAATATCAACCAGAAAACATGTCACACAATGGTTTACAATGTGGAACACAGTGACCAGAAAGAACCTTTCTTCCAGGCGGATCTCACAGTCAATTCCCAATTTGCAAATTGTTAGGAAATCTCAGGTATACCGGCAATCGGAGCAGCCTCGGATAAATCCCTGGCCCTAACATGAGTCTGAAAACTGTTTCCAGGGTAGCAAGTGGGAAAGTCGTGGAGTCCAAGCCAAATGTATTTCATCCATCAGGTCAATATGTCATCATCCCTCAGTTGCAGGTTTTCTTTCCTTTTGTCTCTTGTGGGAGAACAGAATGCAAAATGCGAGGTAGAGGGAGAGAACTTGAGGTGGCCATCCATAAACAGTCCCTTTAATAAATGCAGAGAAGAATAACCAGGAGATCAATGGTACATCTGCATCCCTTTCCATTGGAGAAGGGGAACTTACAGACAGCTGAAGACAGAATTACAAATGTTTCTGGCAAACCTCATTTCATTATTGACTGAATTCTGAGATGACGGAGATGGGGGATTATCAAGAATCAGATTTTGCCCATGCACAGGTGCTGGTGGTTCAGTCTTTGTTGAGGCCCTCAGAGACTCTAAAACCCAGAAGGTGAAGCAATCAGAGCAGGGTGCTGCAAAGTTCACACAGGATGCACCATGTGGACGCAATAGCGGGTGTAAGTTCCAAGAATTCTAATTGGTCAAGTATATGCATATTAATATTTGACAAAATGCCATCTTGTTAGGAATCTTAACAAAACATGGCAACGTGTTATTTCCATAATTATGGAAGTCATAATGGAAGCTGCTGCTCATTTTTCTCAGTCTCTATTCTCCTGTCATCAAGCTGAGCAGAGACCCTTCAATTATCCACCGCCTTTGTTGTACAACATTATATAGAACTGAGCACATCACTATTACTCTGGACACTCTCACAGGTGGATATTGAAGATCACCCTCAGACCTGACTAGGCACCTGAAGCACAATGGCTCACTCCATGACACACCTGGTAACCATAATGGTGTGTCTCGCCATAATATTTCAGCATCACATGGTGGGGTTCATCACAGATGTCACGTGACAAGTTTGAATGGGGTATCACTTATCTAAGCACCAACCTGGTTCCAAGAGCTCTGATCTGGTTGAAGCTCAGAAAAAGCTATAATTTCACAAGAGCTCTCTGCCAAATGTTTGCCTGAGGGAACTGAGACATCAGCTGTAATAAGTGAGTGTTTATTCAACTGGGAAAATCACAAGTTCAAATACCCACCTGATCTCACCTCCATTTCACTGGTCATTTTCCCTCGCCCCAACAAACCTGCAGCAGAGACAGTAAATTTGAAACTAAATACAAACTTAGTTCAAGTAGTCCTAATTAACATCTCCTTAGTATGTTAATTACTACAGTAAGTACCCACTCGACTGTACTAGTTAAAACCCTGATTTCCATGAGTAAGTAACTCACGTACATCCAGACACATCCGTGTTGGGCTCATTGGAGTCCAGTTGTGATCTTGATTTCAAGTTCACTTATTTTAACTACCTGCCTTCCCCCATTAGGATTCCCTCTCCGTGGGAAGTAGTTGCCATGTTGTGACATTTTACTGGTGGTCACTGATGCGCGATATAACCCACGAGGCTAGAGATGCTCGAGGAAGTAAAGGCTTTTATTAACTACTACAATAGAGCTACCATATATAATACACGATCCCAGACTGAGGGGTCCCAGACAGAGCAGTGACCTTTATACCTCTCCCAGGAGGCGGAGCCCGACTGGGATGTACCATAATAACTATAATACAGGTAGAACAGCCCAACCCTAACCCCAACAGTAACAAGTAGAACAACCCAACCCTAACCTCAACAGCAACATATATACAGACTCCTAGTACTGGCCAGACCCTGGCTCAGTACTACCTGGTGGGAACCAACGATGGTTCACCACATTCACCCCTCCTTTGAAGACAAAGGCCGGCGGGGTACAAAAAAAAACACAGAATAATTGGTCATCAGTCTATAAGTTCAGACGGTCAGGGGGACCGCACCGTCGTTGTGACCTCCTCAACACCGGCGATGACACCGGAGTAGGCACTCGCGGTGGCGTTCTCCCCAAGGCGGTGTCCAACGGCTCCTCCAATGTCTCACGGGCCGGTTGACCCCGAGGTGATAACAATCCGTTGAGCTCGGACACACCTTGAAGTGGCGACCATCTCCTGGACTCAGGCAAGCTGTACACGGGAGTAAAAGGGTTAAGTGATGGTCCCGATGCTGCCTGCGCCGTGTCAGGAGGGGAAACAATAGTTGGGGGGTCTCTAACAGGAGGTATGGGAGCGACAGGGCTTTCCAAGTCCCCTGCTGGCGCCAGGTCTCGAATCGAGACCATGTCCTCTCGCCCGTTAGGGTATGCCACATAGGCATACTGAGGGTTGAAGTGGAGGAGATGGACCTGTTCAACCAAAGGGTCAGACTTGCGGGCCCTAACATGTCACCGCAGGAGGACAGGTTCTGAGTACGTCAACCAAGACGGTAATGAGGTCCCAGAGGAAGACTTCCGAGGGAATGAAAACAGCCTCTCATGGGGAGTAGTGTTGGTTGCCGTACACAGGAGTGAGCGTATGGAGAGGAGCGCATCAGGGAGCACCTCTTGCCAACGGGAGACTGGAAGGCCTTTTGACTTCAACGCCAGTAAGACAGCCTTCCAGACTGTAGCATTCTCACGTTCCACCTGTCCGTTACCCCTAGGGTTGTAGCTCGTGGTTCTACTAGAGGCAATCCCGTATGAGAGCAGGTATTGCCTCAAGTCAGCGCTCATGAACGACGAGCCCCTATCGCTGTGGATGTAGCAGGGGTACCCGAACAGGGTGAAAAAATCACGAAATGCCTTGATAACCGTGGCAGCGGTTGTATCAGAGCAGGAAATGACAAAAGGGAATCGTGTGTACTCATCAATGATGTTGAGGAAGTACACATTCCGATCTGTCGAGGGAAGGGGGCCCTTAAAGTCCACACTCAGTCTTTCGAAGGGACGAGTGGCCTTAACGAGTTGTGCCCTGTCAGGTCGGTAAAAGTGCGGTTTGCATTCCGCGCATACCCGGCAGCTTCTAGTTATGGACGTGACATCCTCCACCGAGTAGGGTAGATTCCGGGCTTTTACGAAGTGGTAGAGCCGAGTGACCCCTGGATGGCAGAGGTCATTGTGGAGAGCCTGCAAACGGTCCTCCTGCATACTGGCGCATGTTCCACGCGACAGGGCATCCGAGGGCTCGTTGAGTTTCCCTGGACGATACATGATGTCGTAATTATAGGTGGAGAGTTCGATTCTCCACCTCAAGATCTTATCGTTCTTGATCTTGCCCCGTAACGTGTTATTGAACATGAATGCCACGGACCGCTGGTCCGTGATCAGGGTGAACCGTTTTCCCGCCAAGTAATGGCGCCAATGCCGGACGGCCTCCACAATGGCCTGGGCCTCCTTTTCCACCGCTGAATGTCAAATTTCGGGGCCTTGGAGGGTGCGAGAAAAAAAGGCGGCGGGCCTGCCCACCTGGTTAAGTGTGGCGGCCAGGGCGAAATCAGATGCATCGCTCTCCACCTGGAAGGGGATGGACTCATCTACAGCGTACATCGTGGCTTTCGCGATGTCGGCTTTTAGTTTTTCAAAGGCCAAACGAGCCTCTGGTGCTAGGGGAAAAGAGGTAGACTTGATGAGCGGACGGGCTTTGTCCACGTAATTGGGAACCCACTGTGCGTAGTAAGAGAAGAAGCCTAAGCATCTTCTCAGTGCTTTTACGCTAGTGGGCAGGGGAAGTTCGAGGAGGGGACGCATACGGTCTGGATCAGGGCCAATGACCCCGTTTTCCACCACGTATCCGAGGATAGCTAGGCGGCGCGTGCGAAATACACACTTCTCCCTGTTGTAGGTCAGATTCAGGCGAGATGCAGTGCGTAGGAATCTAAGGAGATTGGTATCGTGGTCCTGCTGGTCATGGCTGCAGATGGTGACGTTATCCAGGTATGGGAAGGTAGCCCGCAGTCCGTTATGGTCCACCATTCGGTCCATAGCACGCTGGAAGACCGAGACCCCATTGGTGACACCAAAAGGAATCCGTAGAAAATGGTACAAGCGACCATCCGCCTCAAAAGCCGTGTATTGTCGGTCCTCTGGGCGAATGGGGAGCTGGTGGTAGGCAGACTTTAGGTCGATGGTGGAGAACACCCGGTACTACGCAATCTGATTGACCATGTCAGATATGCGCGGGAGGGGATACGCATCCAGCTGCGTGTATCTATTAATGGTCTGACTATAGTCAATGACCATCCGGGGTTTGTTCCCACTCTTGACCACCACGACCTGCGCTCTCCAAGGACTAGCGCTGGATTGTATGATCCCTTCCTTGAGGAGCCGCTGAACCTCAGACCGACTGAAGATCCGATCCTCAGCGCTGTAACGCCTACTCTTAGTCGCGATGGGCTTGCAGCCTGGCACAAGATTCTGGAATAGGGAGGGTGTGGTAATCTTCAGCGTCGAGAGGCTACAGGCGGAGCGCGTTGGGAAATTTGGAGGCTGCTGTTCTCCCACTGAAAGCGGAGGGAGTGGCCCACCGTACTGTAGGGTTACACTCTTCAAGTGGACCATGAAATTTAGTCTGAGGTGTATTGGCGCGCAAAGGTGCGGTAACACCAGGAGCTTGAAGCTCTCGTAAACCGTGCCCTGCACCATTAAATTTACCACGCAACTCCCTAGCACGGTGACAGACCGGGACCTTGATGCCATCGAAATCGTCTGCTTGACAGGTTGGATCTGGAGGCCACACCGCTTCACAGCGTCTGGGTGAATAAAGCTCTCCGTGCTCCCGCTGTCAAACAGACAATAATTCAAGCGTTTGTTTACCTGTATGTCCATCATGGACTTGTCGAGTCTGTGAGGCTTTGCCTGGTCCGGGATGATCGACGCCACCGTTGGTTCGTGAGTGCCACTGCATGCTGCTGAGATGGATGATGATGACCCCTGCTGGTCATTCGCGGTCGGTGCCGACCAAGATGGCTGCTCCCATAGGTCGCACGTGGGCGATGATGCCAAAATCAGCGACCCCTGGTGGTCGCACGTCTCTCGCGACTCCGTCGTCTGGAATGGCGACGTCCTGGCCTCGTACGTGGAAGAAACTCTTGACGATGCCGACGATGAGGAACCCGGCTCCGGGGAGTCGCAGGCCGCACTGCTGTTCCTGGAAGTAAGTTTGGATCGACATACCTTCGAATAATGCCCCTTCTTGCCGCAGGCGGAGCACAACACCGCTTTAGCGGGACATCGCTGCCGAGTGTGCTTCACTCCCCCACAGAAGTAACACCGCGGGCCGCCTGGAGCTGCTGCCGTCGTCAGGCCCGAGTGTGGGCACGCCATCACGCAGCTTTTCCGACCCGCTGGACGAGGTGGGATCTGCGACTGCTCCTGCCACGCTGTCTCCACGTGGTCTTCGGGATACATCGCTAGGCTTTTGGAGGCCGTTTCTAGCGTATCCGCTAGCTCTATAGACTTAGTGAGATCGAGATTACCTTGCTCCAACAGTCGGAGTCGGATATAAGACGATCCGATTCCTGCCACAAATGCATCTCGAGCGAGGTCATTCATGTTCTGGTCTGCTGACACTGCTTTGCAGTTACAGCCCCTGGCTAGCTGTAGGAGCTCGCACGTGTACTGTTCCGTCGTTTCGCCGGGCTGCCGTCGTCGAGTGGCTAAGAGATATCGAGCATGCATCTCGTTTGGCAGTTTAATGTAGCGCTTCTTAAGAAGCTCGAGGGCCCCTTTGTAGTCGGTGGCCGCACGGATCGCTAAATATACAGCGTCGCTTACCCTCGCGTGGAGGACCCGGAGTCTGTCGTCGTCCGTGGTGACCGCTGCGGAGGCTGCGAGGTAGTCCTGAAAACATTTCAACCAGTGGTCCAAGGTGTTGGAGGCGCCCGCCGCACGTGGGTCCAGCGTAAGACGTTCGGGTTTTAACATTTGCTCCATGCTCTCTGTATCATTTTCCTTTTTTTTTTAACGACGAGAGTTCAATTAGTAGTTAATAAAATTGATGCGCGATATAACTCACGAGGCTAGAGATGCTCGAGGAAATAAAGGCTTTTAGAGTGGGCTACCAGAGTGGGAATAGAGCTACCATATATAATACACGATCCCAGACTGAGGGGTCCCAGACAGAGCAGTGACCTTTATACCTCTCCCAGGAGGCGGAGCCCGACTGGGATGTACCATAATAACTATAATACAGGTAGAACAGCCCAACCCTAACCCCAACAGTAACAAGTAGAACAACCCAACCCTAACCCCAACAGCAACATATATACAGACTCCTAGTACTGGCCAAACCCTGGCTCAGTACTACCTGGTGGGAACCAACGATGGTTCACCACAGTCACTATTGGATCAGGTGATGTTTCAGGCATCCCTGGGTGCTGCCTAAGATGAGATTCGTGTGCGCATGGAGACCCAGACACATCTTTTAGTGCCTTTTGCCAAAATTCAATATCACAGAGCAGAACAGAAGCTGGGTTTCTTCAGCAGTTTTTCTGCCACCAAAAGTTTTTTTTTATATTGCTGTGGATCCGTTGGTGAAGGAATGCTCCATGACCTCCATGGTGTACAGATTGAACCCTTTGTCCCACCCCTTGCGTCAATACCACAACATACCTTTTCTGCCTTCCTCAGGACGTGTCTTATTTCTTCAAATGGACAAGCTGCCAGTGGAGGCAAGACAGACATCAAGAGATCACCCAAATTACACTAACAAGGCCCGGTGCCCAATTTCACACCCACCTACGGGCCAAATGTTGTTCATGCTCTTCTGGGAAGAAGTCTACATAATCAACCCATTTATTTCTGTGAAGCCCTGGAACCCTTCCCTCATATCAGCATGCTGTTAAGTTGTATTACAATAATTTTACCTGTGAAACACTTTGAAGAAGTAACTTCCAGCTTGAATGTATGCTCTGCTGTTAGAAATATAGAACCAAAGGAAGTTTATGGTGCAGAAAGAAACCATTCAGCCCATTGTATCTGCACCAGCCAAAAAGGGATAAAGGAAATTAGCCACTCATTTCAATCTGATTTTCCAGCCCCTGGACCATAGCCATGTAGGTTACAGTGCTTCAGATGCAGATCCAGGTACCTTTAAATTAATTGTGCATTTCAGCCTCAAGCACCAATGTAGGCAGTGAATTTCAAATGCCCCCCATCCTCCAGGTGAAAGTGTTTTTCCTCATGTCCCCTCTAATCCTTCTGTCAATCAGCTTCAGTCTATGCCCCCTGGTTAATGACCCCCTCAGCTAGGGGAAACCCCAGCCTATCCAATTTCTTCTCATCGCTGCAATTTGTACGCCTCCTCTATACTCTCCCCAGGGCAATTATGTCCTTCCTGTAATGTGACGACCAGAACTGTACACAAATCTCCAGCTGTGGCCGAACCAGCGTTTTATACAATTTCATCATTTCACCACAGCTTTTTATTCAATACCTTGCCCAATAAAGGAAAACATTCCAAATGTTTTCTTGACTACCTTGTACACCTGTTCTGCCACCTTCATAGACTTGTGGGCATGCTTCCCAATGTGTTTCGCTTCCTCAACCCCTCTCAATATCTTCCTGTTTATGGAATATTCCCTTGCTTTGTTTGCCCTCCCCAAATGCATTACTTCACACTTTTCTGGACTGAATTCCATTTGATACTTCTCTGCCCACTCAACGAAACCATTGACTTCACTCAGTCGACAGCTATTCTCTTCACTATCAACTACATGGCCAATTTTTGTGTCATCTGCAAATTTCCCCAAAGTCTAAATCATTAATAGTTACAACAAACGTCAAGGGCTCCCAAAACTGAGCCCTGTGGAACACCGTTGGAAACTGTTTTCCATTTGCAAAAACACTCACCCTGTCACTGAGCCAGTTTTGGTTCTAAGCTGCCACCTTCCTCTGTATCCCACGAGATCTCACTTTTCTGACAAACGTCTGATTATCGGACCTCGTCAATGCCTTACTGACATCCATGTAGACAATATCCACCACACTACCCCCATCAATCCTCCTTGTTTCTTCCTGAAAAAAATTCTATTCAGGTAGGAAGACATAATCTTCCCCTAACAAAACCATGTTGACTAGCCCTGATCAATCCTTGTCTATCTAGTGACAGTTTGTCCTGTCTCTCATAATTGTTCCTAATAATCTGCCCACCACTGAAGTCTATCCCTTTCAATCTTTTTAAATAATGGTACAATGTTTGCAAACCTTTAGTTCTCTGGGATCTCATCTGTATCTAGTGACAATTGGAAAATGATTCTCAGACATCCATTAATTCTTCCCCGGCTTCCTTCAACAGCCTGGAATACAATCCATTTGGCCCTGGTGAGTTATCCTCCTTCAAGGATGCCAGTCCCTCCAGTACTTCCTCTCTCGTTATGCTTGTTATATCTAATATTTCACACGCCTACTCTTTAATTAGATTGTTTGAATCATCCCTCTCCTTAGTGAAGACAGACGAATGTATGCATGAGAAAGATGTAAGGTTGTTTGAGGGCTTGTCATGGACCAGGAGTAAATGTGAGTGCACAAACAGAAAACAGAAAACACAGACCATCTGCCTGATAAGTAGTATCACTGGGGCATCCTGACTGAGTAGCACCCTGAAAATGTGCCACTTTCATTCAGATCTCTTCCCTGGTGATGTGGCTGATTCTGACTGCCAGTTCCTCCTCTGCGAACCATGCTCTCAAGTACCAAACAGGGTAATATCCTTGCACCCACTCAGTGCTGAAGTGGATTATAATCATGGGGCTATCCCGCATCGGAAGCATTCTCCTATTGATCACCCTCATTTTAGTGCAAAATAGTTGCTTCTCACAGACATTTATTTTGGGTCTAAGAAAGTAAACTATCTTTCTCCCAAGAAAAATGATGATCAAGAGGTATTAGCTTCAACCAGATAGCTTGTTAAATAATTATAGAGCAGGTTATAATGTCCCAGATAGTATAAGGGTCTGGGGTAGGAGGGGTCACTCTTCACAAAATTGTGTATAACCATTTTCAAAATATACAAGAGAGTTGGGTTTGTAAAATTGCCTACAGAAAATGACAAAAGATGTGAAACTTTGCTCATCTATTTACAAATGTATTTATATTTAACGTGCTATACACTTTAAAGTAGACAGCTAGATCACAACAATAGTGACTATAGAAAGATAGGGGCTAATACTCCATCCCACGGCGCTGTTTTGTTTAGCGCAGCGGGCCGGGAGACTCTAGCGGCAGTTGATTTGCGCTGGCCGTCCAGGCCTCCATTGTCTCCTAGCGTAAGTTTTTTGGCGTGGACGGAACCATGCTGAAAATTAGCATAACAGACATTACCATGTATTTACATACCTTAGCATGTTATTAGCGGGTGCGTGACTAGAATCTCTGCCCCCGCTAGCGTCTCCCCCCCACTCGGCGTGACGTCACGTTGGCAGGGATTATAATTGCTGTACAAAAGTTGGGAGTTGGCATGGCAGCATTGAACAGGAGAAAGGAGGTAAGTCTTATGGGGCTGCAGCCCCCAAAGTGCAAGGGAGGTAGGAGACAGGGCCTGGAAACTTTCTGCTTGCTGTGGGGCACTTCCTGGAGAGCTGGAAGTGCTGTCACCAGGCCCGGGGATGTTCCATGTAGTGTTTGTGGGGTGGGGTGTTGTCCTTCACTGAGTGCTGGTGATGGTGGTGCTGTCTGCAGCCACTGGGCTGTTCCATTTTTCTGGCTGTGAGGTGTGGTGAGGGACTGAACTGAGTGCTGGGGTTTTAGTGAAGAGGGTGGGGGAAGTGCACCATGTGCTGCTTGGGGGCTCATCAGTTCAGGCAGCTGGTGCTCCAAGCGGGGGCACTCATGTTAACATAGACCTCATACTGCATATACTCTGCAGTGAATGGGAACCCATTGTGTGATAATTAGGAATCTGCCCCTGCCCCATGTCACTGACCTCCAGCACATGCCTGGAAGGGAATGCTGTAGTTGCACTTATGGCATGGCTCAAGTGAGTGCAATGGCCATGCCCGCACACCAACATGCATGCTCTCCCTGCCTGCTATGTTTACAATGCCAATGGCAGGCAACCCAATCAGGTGACGCATGGCACCACAGATTGTGTTGTGTTGGCAGCATCCACAAGTGGGGGTACTGGACCCAGTGAGGGATTGGGGTGGGGTGGGGCAGGGCAGGGGTGATACTGGGGTAGTTGCAAGCAATGACATATATCTATCAATCTCTCTCTCTCTAATCACCACTGTGCAGAATGGCTCTCGGACTTATTGATCTAGAGCTGGCCACCATGGTGGTGGCTGAAGAGGAGGAAGTGGTGGCTCAGGAGCTGGAGGGAATAGAACATAGAACAGTACAGCACAGAACAGGCCCTTCGGCCCACGATGTTGTGCCGAGCTTTATCTGAAACCAAGATCAAGCTATGCCACTCCCTATCATCCTGGTGTGCTCCATGTGCCTATCCAATAACTGCTTAAATGTTCTTAAAGTGTCTGACTCCACTATCACTGCAGGCAGTCCATTCCACACCCCAACCACTCTCTGCGTAAAGAACCTACCTCTGATATCCTTCCTGTATCTCCCACCACGAACCCTATAGTTATGCCCCCTTGTAATAGCTCCATCCACCCGAGGAAATAATCTTTGAACGTTCACTCTATCTATCCCCTTCATCATTTTATAAACCTCTATTAAGTCTCCCCTCAGCCTCCTCCACTCCAGAGAGAACAGCCCTAGCTCCCTCAACCTTTCCTCATAAGACCTACCCTCCAAACCAGGCAGCATCCTGGTAAATCTCCTCTGCACTCTTTCCAGCGCTTCCACATCCTTCTTATAGTGAGGTGACCAGAACTGCACACAATATTCCAAATGTGGTCTCACCAAGGTCCTGTACAGTTGCAGCATAACCCCACGGCTCTTAAACTCTAACCCCCTGTTAATAAAAGCTAACACACTATAGGCCTTCTTCACAGCTCTATCCACTTGAGTGGCAACCTTTAGAGATCTGTGGATATGAACCCCAAGATCTCTCTGTTCCTCCACAGTCTTCAGAACCCTACCTTTGACCCTGTAATCCACATTTAAATTAGTCCTACCAAAATGAATCACCTCACATTTATCAGGGTTAAACTCCATTTGCCATTTTTCAGCCCAGCTTTGCATCCTATCTATGTCTCTTTGCAGCCTACAACAGCCCTCCACCTCATCCACTACTCCACCAATCTTGGTGTCATCAGCAAATTTACTGATCCACCCTTCAGCCCCCTCCTCTAAGTCATTAATAAAAATCACAAATAGCAGAGGACCAAGCACTGATCCCTGTGGCACTCCGCTAGCAACCTGCCTCCAGTCCGAAAATTTTCCATCCACCACCACCCTCTGTCTTCGATCAGACAGCCAGTTACCTATCCAATCGGCCAACTTTCCCTCTATCCCACACCTCCTTACTTTCATCATAAGCCGACCATGGGGGACCTTATCAAACGCCTTACTAAAAAGTAGGGAGGCTACTCCAGGAGCAGTCAGTGTCAGGTCCTCAGGAAGGAGGGCAGGGGGCTGCCGCTGATGGCCATGAGGTGGGAGAGAACTCTCCCGAAAGGGTGGCCAGGAGGAGGAGGATATGGAGGTCTAGGCAGTACCAGCTCAGGACAGCATTTGAGGGGCTGTTGGAGGTCATGTGCCATCGCCGGCTCCGCCTATCCAAGGACATGGTCTGACACTTGTGTGTGGTGCTCGCACACCTGGCACCCCAGAGCAGGGACGGCCACCTACTGCCAGTAGAGGTTAAGGTGACAGCAGCACCTAATTTCTATCTTTAGGGTTGTTCCAGTCACCCAGTTGCAACCAGGATGCACATGAGAGGTGGAGGTGTCCAGCTGTGATCCATGCCCCGTTTCCTATGATGCCCTTGGCGGCTATCCCCTGGGGGGCTGAGACTTGGAGGGCCCTGGGCGACTTGCAGATGGCATTGTTTCAGTGCCACCCTGTTCATCCTGCTGGCCCTGAGATGCCCCGATGTGAGGAAGGGGGTATCGGAAGGTCTCGGGATATCCAGAATCTCCTGGTTGGAAGGCCCCGGCATGGGCTCGAGCCCTTCCTCCTCCCTCGGGGTGCCCATAGGCCCCGGGTCAGCAGGGGACGGGGAGAGCAGGAGGCCAGCGATGTCCAGGTTAGTGGAGGATGGGGAGGGCAGGGGACCAGTGAATGTTTTGTTGGGGGGAAGGGGACAAACGGCCAGCAATGTCTGTGGGGGTGTTAAGGCCAGTGATTTCAATGCTGGGAGGATTTGCCTAATGATCTCCCAGAGATGATTTCAGCCTCTCTAGCAGGAATAAGCCCCACCAACATATTTTCGAGTGATTCATGCTGGTGACCTCTGCAGTGCAGAGTGTGGGAGATTCATTTTGAAACTCCCACTGAAAAAACCAGCAGGATTTACTCCAGTTTCCACGTGAATTCGACACTTAGAATTTTTTTGTGAGAATCGCCCCCATAGTCTTAGTTCTAAAACACAATCCAAAAATACAATGCTACAGTTAAATTCATTTGTGGACATCTACCAAATATTTTTTACCTCAAATCCCCGAGTGTTTCAATTGTCCGAGATTCAGGAGCAAAAATCTTTCTGCTGTAAGATATCCGGTCCCCTGATAACCAGAGAAACACGGGGAAGTCAGGGGGCGGTGGGGGCTCAAAATACACCTGAAAGCCTTCAACAATACTTCTGCTTTCTTGGAGAGAAATCTATATGTTTATACCCCCCTGAATGAGATTGCATCGATAGATGCCAAAGATGATGCAATCTCCTTGATTTAACCCCTCCCTTTTAATTCACCCTCATGATTCACTTATTATTTAATTGCGAAGAATTTTCAATTATATTGACGCTGTGAGCCGATATCTGGTCAATTTGTGCTTCTGATATATTCTAATATCATTCCTGATTAATTTTACTTGCTTTCATATTTTCATAAAATGATTTCAAACATTTATGTGATTTTTAAATGTCATCTTATCCAGCTTAGAGGAAGCTGCATTCCTACAATATCTGCTTTTTGTATCAGGTGTCTGATAATGTTCAATTCTAATGTGCAGAGGCTTATTAGCCTTTCATGAGCTGTTCAGTTAAGTTTTAAGAATTCCTTCTTAATAGATAACGGCGACAGTACCAGGCTGTATTATCATTAATGTGAGTTATCACCTTTTTCTAAGATGCATTTACGAGTGAATAAGGCAATTAAACTTATCTCTATTTCCAAAAAAAAGGAACGAAGCCTAATGGTATCAAGTGGATGGTACATCTGAGGTAACTGTCTGTTTCTAATCAGAAGCTAGTGCTTCTCATGTATGAAGACATTTGGGTAAAAATGGCTAACTGTTAGAGTGTATTAATTTTTTCAGTCCTAAAGTACTTTCAGTGTTTGGAATGTTTGAAACAGAGAGACATAGAAAATAGAAGCAGGAGTAGGTCATTCGGTCCTTTGAGTCTGAGATGGTGTGGCTTGGCATGGGAGTGTGTGGGGAGGTGAAGGAATTAGGACTTTGTTTGTTTTGTTCATTTTTTCAGTAGATTCAACTACACACTGGGGCACTGAACCAGGCCTTCCACACAGCCCACCTCCTGCACGCAATAGCTTCTGCACTTGTTCAAGGAACAGCGAGTCTGACTTCAAATCCAGTCTAACTCCTGGAATAAACTTCCAGGCTTCTTTTTTCCAGGTCAGGTTGATAGAACCACTCCTGACCCGAAAGCAAAACTCAAGGCCTACATTTTGTGACTGTGGTCAATGTTTTGACAAACAGCTGTTGAGAATGCCTGTATCATATTCCACTTTGAATGTCCATCAATGTTATTCTTCCTCATTGTTTTTTTTATTTAGACACTTACTACTTTCATTGCTTTACAAAAAACATTTTACATCAAAAAACCTCTTTGCCAAAAATCCTTGTTCCCAACCATTATGAAAAAAAAACATTGATTTTCTTGATTTAGTCTTTCAGTGTGGAGAATGGTCTGCAGACAACTTTACGTAGCCAAAGGGTCATACTAGACTAAAGCACTGAGATTGCCTGGAATGTATCTTGTTACAAATGTGGGACTTTATAACATCATTATGATTTAAAATGTCTCTTTTAACTTGAGACAGACTGTCCTGAATATGGCACTGGTGATCATAATAATTTCGCTTGGAGACAGACCCATGTGATCTGTAGTTGAAAGCTATTGAAAATCAGCTGCTTCTGAAGTTAAAGTTAAAAGTTTATTTATTAGTCACAAGTAAGGCTTATACTGCAATTAAGTTGCTGTGAAATTCCCCGAGTCGCCACATTGCGGTGCCTGTTTGGGTCAATGCACCTGACCAGCACGTCTTTCAGATTGTGGGAGGAAACTGGTGCATCCGGAGGAAACTCACGCAAACACGGGGAAAACGTGCAAACTCCATATAAACAGTGACCCAAGCCGGGAATCGAATTGGGGTCCCTGGTGCTGTGAGGCAGCAGTGCTACCGTGCTGCCCCTTAGGAAACATATATACCGAGAAATGGTAAGAGAGAAAGAGAGAGAGGGAAAGAGAGAGAGACAGTGGCAGCTGCTGTGAAGAGTTAAGACTGTTCTTGTGTTAGCACAGTAAGAGTTTTAACAACACCAGGTTAAAGTATTTGGTAGCAAATGCCATTAGCTTTCGGAGCGCTGCTCCTTCGTCAGATGGAATGGATATCTCCGGCAGGATCCTGGCGAGAGCTGGGTCTCTGGAGTTGTGTGGTCTACCTTTACAAAATTAACAGAAGTTTAGCCTTTGGTAATATTACTTGATTTTTATAGTTAAAAATATATAGGGGTGTTGTTATAAAGTAGTTTAATTGTGTGTTCAGATCGAATCAATTTTCTGGGGAATGTTTTGTAAGACTGTTTAACTGCAATTTTAATCTTATATGCTTTAACTGTTTTTAAAATCCTGAAAGTGTGACTGGAGTTGCATGCTTTTAGGATCAGTAACTTTTTGTCTTTGTTTTCAAAATACAAAAAAAGGTTATGATCCGTAATACATGTTTCCCTCTTCAAATTGGCTTGCTCAGCAAATAACAGCTGCTGTGGTTATAACACTGCCATGAAGTTCATTTTGGTGGCACTAGTGAATGTACCTTTTTTTTCATTTGGTGTATTAGTTGCCTGTTAAGTAATGATTAATCTATGTTGATTTAGTTCATTTGTTACAGTAGCGTTTTAAAACATTATTTTTACCTTTCAGTTCTTTCCTACACTTGTTGGGAAATTTATCTCTTTCTAAAAGTTAACAGTCTCTCCAGGAATCATAACAGCATACTTAATTACTCATGTTTAGCTCCTGAATTATAATGGGTCTGTTTCTAGGAGCTTGCCAAACTGAGAGGTGGGTTAATTGAAACTGCATATATCAGCAGTCATTTAAGTGTTGTGGATATCATTTTAAAAATTGTGGTGATTTAATGGTAATTGGCCATAGAGGGAGAACACATTGGCATCCTTACCTACAAAAGTATAACTTGCCATTGAAGGAATGCAGAAAAGGTTCACCAGACGGATTCCTGGGATGGCAGGATTGTCTTATGAGGAGAAATTGGGTCAACCAGGCTTGTATTCATTGGAACTTAGAAGAATGAGAGGGGATCTCAGTGAAATATATAGGGGGCGGTTCTCCCAGAAAAATTCTAAGTGCTGAATTGGTGGGAACAATGGTGTAAATTATGATTGTTTTTTCAGTGCACCTTCAGACTCGAATCTCCCACACTCTGTGCACTGTAGAGGTCACAATCGTGAATATCATTAAAAGTTCTCGGGGGCGGAGGGGGGGGAACTATTCACGCCGGAGTTCTGGAACTCTACGCATGCGCAGTGGCCCCAATCTGTCAGTCTCCCTTTCGCTGGCTGACCAGCTCGATCACTGGCCAGCCCGGGACCCCCGCACTGTTGTCCCCCCGGCTTCCACCATGGCCTGATTGTGGCCCAATCACGGCTCCCATAAGCATTCCTGGGCCAGCCATGAACCCCCTGCCTTCCCGGAGTGCCCCGATTTTCAGCCACCCCCCCCAACAATGATGATCACCCCCACCTCCACGCACCACACCAAATTTTTTATTGATAAGAAATACATTCAAAAACAAAATAAAACAACTCCTAGCAGTGCTTGATTCATAACATAGAACACAACTACTTTATAATATGATCATGGGACATCCAGAAAGTATAAAACAATGCATCACTTGATGCTCTTGCTCTCACTTTGGAAAAATATCTATCCATGTTTAAATGTTTCTTTGATTGTCCTTGAATCTTCCCGCCACACTTGGCATCCTCTCTCGCCGCACCAGTGTGGTGCGCCACACCCTTTGGGAACCACTGTCTTATGAGAACAAACATTTCTATTCCAGAACCACGTGGAGCTGTCAGACAAACAATTCACTTAACAGGCATCCCACTATGATAATGTTGGCACTAAATGCTACACTGATTTAAATTTTAAAACCCAGCAGAGTTAAATGACTGGATAGCTTTGACAGTTCAAATGAGTTTTACAATTATTTGACAATTTTGACAGTTCCAGTGAGTTAATGTGCTTTTTAGACAATTGTGTCTGCTCTTGATGATCATAATGGAAACTTGGCCAGTCCCAAAGGGTGCCTTACTTCTCCAAAAGGTCTCCTTGAAACAAAATTAGAAAATTCCACTTCATGTAAAATTACCCTTGGCTATTTTGGTACCAAAGGAGTATTTTACCACTGCAAATGGGTACCCTGGCTACCTAAGTGAATCAACCTGCAATCAACTGGTCTAACCTTTACACATCGGGTTTCAGACAAAAATCACGTATGATTGGAGGCAGCTGCTGATTTATGTGAGCAGCTGTCTCCATGAATTAAGAATGTGCTATTCAGAAGCCACCACCCCCACCAACTCCTCCCTCAGCCTTAGAGTATAATGTCCAAATTCACATAGCTAATGTGGAGCTTCGTACCTTGGCAGCATGAATTAGGAATGTGGAGGAGAGGTCAACAGAACCTGCAGAATCGTTTGATCCAAAGCGGACAGGCAATTTTGCAGTTTGCACTGACTGTGACAGCAGAATTGCAGATGATTGCTCCTGCTGAGAAAACCTCCTGTACTATTTTATTCACCATATTTCTCCTGCTTAGCTCCATCCAGCTGCCAGGTGGGGAAGTTAATATAATAACTGCTCCATAATCACCATCAATTTCATTATAATTGGGTGGCTGGGACTGAACTTTGAGTCCAACTCTGCCAACTTTTCCTTTTCCAACGATAATGTTGTGCCATGATTTGGCCCCCTATCTAACACTTGAACAAGAACTGATTAAATATATTCCCAGTGTTGGCAGGAAAACTCAGGTGGCAAGAGGCCCAATGGGATTGAAGTTTTCAACCATCTGGTTGAGAGGCAAGTACTCTACATCTCACCTCCTTCTGAATTAACAAAGTACATTTGACTAATTTACACATGCGCCTTCCAATCGCTAATTAAGAAAATTGCAATCAGAAGCTGGTGCTGTCATTGATGCCAGGTGCCTTCATCTGCTGTCTATTATGTGAGTTCCAAAATAGCCAATGGTAATTTTACATGGCGTGGAATTTTCTGATCTGTTTTTTCAAATGTCAACTTGGGCAGGAAAAGCGGTGTGCTGTCCGTCAGCTTTTCCACCAAATTTTTTAAAACGAGGACACAGATCCCAAGACATCACCCTGGCGGGGCAGGCACTCCTGCACCCACCCCACCCTCCCACCACCGGAGCCATCAGTCAATCACAACTGTGGCTGAGGGCCTTTCTATGAAGGTGTCAGAGGTGGCCTAGTAGCAGTGGCCACCAATTATTCTATTAAACTTAATAACTGATCAGATAATATAGTATAAGATAATGTCATATAAATTGTGTAATACCTTAAGGCAGAGGTGCCCTCACAGTCCCCATCCTGCCGCAGCAGCTGTTGCCTTTCCAAGGCTGCAGGTCCTCTAAATGGGCCAGAAAGCTCAAGTCCGTACCCACCATCCTTAATCGAGCATTGGACTTGCAGGCAGCATCTCAATTGGACACCTTCAGGAAGATCTCCCCAGAGGGAGATGGTCCCAACCCTTGATTATTTTTGAAAATGCACAAGATTCCACTTGGAATTCCATTAGGAAAACCGTGTACTGGCAGACATTGATTTTTTTCATCCATTCATTTAAATAGTTCCTTGGGGACCATCGCGATATGTGGTTACCATTCCTCCTCAAGAGCACAAGAATAGGAAATATGTATCTTTTTTACACGGGAAATATGATATTGATAACAACTTATATTTCTAAGCATCACAGAAAATGTCCAAAGTGCTTTACAGAAGCCTTACTAAAACAGGCAAAGGTGGGTGAATTTTAACACAGTGCACTCAGTGGAAATGCAGGAGGGGAGCAGCCTGGCATTGAGTAGCGATCACACTTTGCATGCTAAGTTCCATTTCCTGCTCTCTTCCTGCTGATCTCCAATTTTTGCACTGCTGGTTTTGGTGCCAGATGAGACACCCATTGGATTCACACATAAATTCTAATCAATGATGCTGCACTGTTGATGGGACTGCGATGGCATTTTAATTGGGGCTTGGATAAGGAAGATGTAATTGCCCATGCAGTTTGAAGTAAGTTGGCAACTGAGGGACGTTTTTTACACAGAGGGTGGTGGGGGCCTGGAATGCGCTGCCAAGTAGGGTGGTGGAGGCAGGCACGCTGACATCGTTTAAGACTTACCTGGATAGTCACATGAGCAGCCTGGAAATGGAGGGATACAAACGATTGGTCTAGTTGGACCAAGGAGCGGCACAGGCTTGGAGGGCCGAAGGGCCTGTTTCCTGTGCTGTACTGTTCTTTGTTCTTTGTTCTTTGATGAGAACTATCAACAGGCTGAATATTGCCGTGGGGTGGTGAGGTGGTAGGGGGTGGATGGCTCACTTGAAGGGACTGTTTGAGGCCTTGGACAGTGAGGGCGGAGATAAAGGAGCACCTTCTGTGATTGTATGGGATGGTACCATGGAAAGGGGATGAAGGGTTCAGGGTGATGGTAGAGTGCACCTGGATGTCACTGAGGGAGTGATCCTTGTGGAATGCTGATGGAAGGGAAGAGGGGGAGTTTCAGGGGCAGGGTTGTTGGGGGGGGGGGGTGAGAGGAAGATGTGATTCATGGTGACATCATGCTGGAATTGGTGGAAATGGTAGAGGATGATGCTTTGAATGCGGAGGCTGATGGGGTGAAAAATGAGGATACGAAGGATCCTATCATCATGGTTCTGGAAGGGGTAAGGGCGGAAGTGAGGGAGACGGGTCAGACAGTTGAGTGCCTTGTTAACTACCAGGGCTGGGGGGGAGGGGGGGGGGGTCCCTAAGATCCCTAAGAAAAGATAAAAATCTGATGTTCAGATGTCCAACATCAGCAGCATTTTACTTTATGAGTCAGAATAGACTGTATGTTCGTCAATTCTCCTTTTCCCAGGCAGTACTAAACACCTGAAATAATCTGCTGGCTAGTGTGGTGAATGCATACTTTCCTTATATCTTGGAGTTGGAGCTGGATTGACTCTTCACTGGGGCAGAGATCATACCGTCTTCAAGATAACTTTCTTCATAGATACCACTTGGGTCATGTAATCACCTAGACGGGTTCAGATTCCTTGAAGTCAGAGAGTGCTTTTTCCCTTACTATCCCTGGAATTTTTCTTTTTCTTTGCCTCTTCCAGGAGATTAAATAGCTGTATTGGTGGTGGGAGGAAAGAAATGTTTAGTCATCGTAGTCGGACCATCATTGTGTGATACTGGCTTGATTGACGAGACAGTCTTTTCCTGCCTATAAATTTTGAATGTTTAAATGTTCATAGGTAAACATTTGGTTTGCAGCAGCCAGTTGATTATCAATAAGTTTGCAATCAGTTTTACAGTATGCAGTTAATTTTACATTCAATATTTTCATTAGTATTTGGGTAATGGGTATTAAATTGAAAGGCCATTTAAATTATTATATGCACAAATTGATAGTTGCTGAGAGTAACTCACCACCTGAGGTGCCATATGGCTTATGGAGCTAATTTATTACTGGACCATTTGGTAGATCATTTTCGTAATCCCATCAGTTAACTTTCTTTTAGAGATTTTCAGCATGAGAGATCTTTTACCATCTTCTTGATTCATCTTCTATTCCTGGGTCAACAACCAGCAGGAGATTTTTTTGCTACTGTGGTCCTGTTTCCAAGCTAGTGTTTGCAGCCATGGGATTAAATATTGTGGTGATATTCTCTTGCTAGAGAAATCAAAAATGAATCCTCCTGTTCTCTTCTTCGATTATATCTCTGTAACTTACCCCTGCTCTGGGGTGGCACGCTGGCACAGTGGTTAGCACTACTGCCTCACAGCGCCAGGGATCCGGGTTCGATTTCCTGCTTGGGTCACTGTGTGAAGTTTGCACATTTTCCCCATGTCTGCACGGGTTTCCTCCGGGTGCTCTGATTTCCTCCCACAGTCCAAAGATGTGCAGGGTAGGTGAATTGGCCATGCTAAATTTTCCCTCAGTGTACCCAAACAGACACAGGAGTGTGGCGACTAGGGGATTTTTACAGTAACTTCATTGCAGTGTTAATGTAAGCCTACTTGTGACTAATAAATAAATAAACTAATAAAATAATTTATAATCCGGTTTTCCCTTCCTTCTTTCTGAGGAAGCAACTGTGTGTGGAATTTGAAGGAAATGAAAATGTCAATCGGTCTCATCTTTTTCATGTCGCGCAGTGGCGGCTACTATGTTGTAGAAGGTTTGTGTTTACACTATAGATTCCTAAGAAAAGATAACATCCCTAACACATACACACACACACACACACACAAAGATTGGTCATGTACAGATAAAATGAAGATATAATACATATAAACATAAATCAAGATTAGTCCATATTTGGTTGCGATCTGATAGGTTTTGAAGTAGAGGTGTTGTGCTGTCTGAAGTGAAGGTCATAAGATTAGAGTTTCTAATAGTCTTTCTGTTAAATTCCAATGGATGACTGGAAGAACCCCCCATCCCATGAAAATTTACTACCCAATCGACAACAAATCAATTTTCCATGCAGTTCAAGTGTGTCCCAATGTGACGATATGAATCTGTAACTGATTGCTTGATTGTCTAATTTGTTTGTATGTCAAGCTTCCTTGGTAGTTTAATGATAACACTTGTTCATGACAACATACATACATCCAATGTTTGCTTCAGTTGCTTCTTAATTGCCTAGAATGACCATTCATTCCAGTACCTTCCGAAATTAGTCTAAATCAGCATAGTTCAGGCTTTGACTTCTTCCTTTTTTAGTTTATATTGGTTTCAACGTTGCTGGTTTGAGCAGTGCATGTTGCATCACTTGAAACAGGTAAGAACCTCATACAGAAATGCTAATTGAACATAAATAGGAACTTGGCAGTATTTGATCTGAAGTCTGAGAAGTTTAAAAACTGGTGGGAAGGAAAAAGTCTACCAAATATGGACTAATCTTGATTTATATTTAGATATTATTTTCACTCATACCAAATAAGATAAGCCAAGCAATTTTTTCTATGGGGCCAGGTAGAGCATGAGTGCTCTCTGGGCTCCACAAGGAAAACCATAGCTTCCCTGCCCCAGACTTCCAGCTACCTTCCTGCAAGGCAGCACTAAAATCTTCTTTTGGCTCATTGACTGTGAGTTGGCTGGTGGCTTTTGACTGCCTGATCCATCCTGTAGAAGATACTCTGCATGCTGTTTGTTTCCTGTTCTGGAAATTAGGCCCAGCAAATGAAATCCCCCAGCTCTGCAATTTATCCTGCTTTGGCATCCTGTCCACCTGAAAACCATTCAGGGTTAAAATTGACTCAAATTATGCTTCAGTTGTTCATTTGAATGATCAAAATAAAGCCATAGATTGAGCCCTCAATGCTAGATTATTGAACCTGCTCATCCATCAAGTGAGGCTCGCATTTGATACACAAACTCTTTTAAATTACATATTTATTTTGAAATACATCCTCAGGCCTGATCAAGCACCTGACATGGCTGTTCAGTCCCCTGATGATCCTTTTTGTCACCTGCCTATCTGTTGCATGTACTTAGTTGAATCTCTCATCAACTTTAGTCTGTGGGATGAGAGTAGGCATCATCAGCCATGGCAGCAAGGGGCAACCCCGTTAACACCGTGGGTCCAGCTTTCCATATGGCATTACATGACAATCAGAAATGAGAATGGACGGAATCTAAAGCTTCAAAATAACCTACTTATACCGAGTCTTATATTGGTTCCCTTAAATAGAATTTATCCTAGTTCAATCTCTTCAAATAAAGATAATCATTTAATTTTAATGAATCTGTTGACCTTGCACCTAATTCCTATTATGCACATACCAGAAATTTCAATCAAGCATTGAGGAGCAGACGCCCATGGGCTCCACAGAACATTTTCATCTCTTTGAGCATGGAACTTCATCTAGTGGAGGTACAATTTGTGCAGATGTACCGGGAATTCATAGAACCAAATTGGAAATGACCACCTATACTGGTTCTTTTATATGCTTGATAATATCATTGTCATTTTCCAAGCAGGAGTAGAATATACTGAACATTCACTTTCAGATGTAATAACAGTTCAGAATAAAAAGGCGTGCATTGTTCTCAACCAGGAAACCTACTCATCAACAGAAAAAACCTTATAAAATTCCCTATCCATTCATTTCACTGCCTTTTAACTTCAAACCATCAACAGTGTGCAATGCCTATCAATCCCTTGCACTGATGAGTTGATTCATCTGGAGACCAGTGCCAACATGCATATAATTAAATTTACACCTCACTAATTTATCATTTGGGGTTACTTTAATATCTTTACATCTGGCAAATTTTCATTGCCGTTAAAGCTAAAAGCCATTTGTGTTGGAGGTGTTTTGAGAGCTTAGTTTATATCATGTTTATGGTCCAAACAGATGGCCTTAGTTCAAGTCCCAGAGGCCTTCCAAACCAGATGGCCATTGGTTTAAATTCCTGAGCTTCTCAACCAAATAACACACACAATCTGAGTTTCACATAAACACATATTTATCACCTGGCTTGTTTGCCTTGAGGAAGCTGCTGTCCTCTTTAGTCAAAAAAGCTGAGAAAAATAAGGTGAATGTAATGACTCCAAGTATCCCCCCTTTAGCTGAGTGGTCAGAATAGTCAACCCAGTCACAAGAACCACAAGCGAAAGAGAAGGCCTGCGAAAGATTTAAAAACACAATGGGAAAAATGATGGAAAACATACTGAAAGACATGTAAAATAGATATTTTGACATTTTATTCAATGGAATACATGCATAAATAAATAAAACTACAGTTCAAAGTACAATTCCAAACTATTCTGCATAAAGACACAAACATTTTTAGAACTCATTTAATACTTGAAAATACATTCATTATGATTATAATGCAGAAGTGAAAATATTATAGTCATAATCCAATCCTCTCAGTTCACATGAGCAATGGATAAGCCTCCCATCCATTGACTCTGTCTACACTTGCTGCTGCCTCGGCAAAGCAGCCAGCATAATTAAGTACTCCACACACCCCGGACATTCTCTTTTCCAATTTCTTCTGTCACAAAAAAGATACGAAAGTCTGAGGTCACGTACCAACCGACTCAAAAACAGCTTCTTCCTGCTGCCATCAGACTTTTGAATGGATCTACCTTGCATTGAGTTGATCTTTCTCTACACCTTAGCTATGACTGTAACACTACATTCTGCACTCTCTCGTTTCCTTCTCTATGAATGATATGCTTTGCCTGTATAGCGCGCATGAAACAATACTTTTCACTGTATACATGTGACAATAATAAATCAAATCAAACAGTAAAGTTTGCCAGGGTTACGTTCCTGCAAAACCTCACAAACAGCAAAATTGTGAAAGATGAAATTTCTTTCCAATGGGAGTCAATTGGAAAAGTTCCAGCAATGCAAGGACATCATTGGTGTGTGCAGTTACTGTATAGCAAATTGTGTACAATATCCATATACACAGATAGGGGGAGCCTCTGAGCAAGACATAGTGAAAACATGTCCACCAATGCCTCTACTTTCTCAGGAGGCTAAGGAAATTTGGCATGTCTGCTATGACTCTCGCCAATTTTCCAATTTTTACAGATGTACCATAGAAAGCCTCATTTGATAACAAAAGGAATCACCTCAAAACTGGAAGACAAAATGGGTGAACATTTCAAAATTAAACAGCCATTATTGCAGCTCTGGACCAGGAGATTCAAACATTTCCAGGTTAATCTCTTGGTTCAGGCTACAATTCACCTGCAACCACTTCTCACCCCTGTCAAAGATGCTTCAGAAAAGAGAATCCAGTGTCCACGGCCAGCACTCTCACCAATTTTCCAATTTTTACAGATGCATCATAGAAAGCATCCTTTCCAGATGTATCACAACTTGGCATGGCTCCTGCTGTGACCAAGGCCACAAGTTACTCCAAAAGGTTGTGAATGTAGCCCAGTCCATCATGCAATCCATCCTCTCATCCATTGCCTCTGTCCACACTTTCCGCTGCCTCGGAAAAGCAGGCAGCAGAATCAAGGACCCCACACCCCATACATTCACAATTCTTTGTAGTTACTTGTGGTCTTGGTCTCAGCAGGAGCCATACCAAGTTGTGATATATCCAGAAAGGATGCTTTCTATGGTGCATCTGTAAAAAATGGAAACTTGGTGAGAGTCATAGCAGACATGCCAAATTTCCTTAGTCTCCTGTGAAAGTAGAGGCGTTGGTGGATATATTTGCACTATGCCTTGTATTGCTCAGAGGCTCCCCCTATCTGTGTATATGGATACTGTACACAATTTGCTATACAGTAACTGCATACACCAATGATGTCTTTGCATTGCTGGAACTTTTCCAATTGACTCCCATTGAAAAGAGTTGGAAAGAATCTACTTCCAGAGACTTCACCACTATCTCCCCAGTAAAACATGTCAGGGTCTCTGCTGCATCATGGCTGTCGTCTCCCTGGGGAAAAAGGGGAGAGGGGAAAGAAAACATGAATAAGTGAACAATTACTGGCGATCGGTGATGCGGTGTGCAAAGTCGTTAGCATGGACAAGCGAATATGCAAACAAACAAATCACAAAAGGTAGAACTTCAGTGTATAAGGCATATCATTTTGTCACTATATCAAAAAATGGTCAAACCACATCTGGAGTACTTCAGCCCGTTTTGGTTCACGAATGTCAGGTGATACTTGGAAAAGTGTCAAAATTGTGCTGCAAGGATGACTCCTTGACTCCTGCCTTAAAGAACATCAGCTGCTTAGATAGACTAAGAACTTTGCTCTATTTACTTCAGAAGAGTGTAGACTTAGAGGCTGATAGAGTACTTAAACACCCGTATTGCATACCTATTAGGAAGCAATTCCAGTTTAATAGATTGAAAAGGATTAGGGAATATGAGTTTATAATATGCAAGATTAGGAATGGACTCAACATTAGGCAGTTTTTCTTGCTTCAAAGACTAGTAAGCCTCTGGAATACTTCTGAACTGTTTGGTACAACAAAGTGACCAGAACCTACTGGAGTTCTATAGCATGTTTATTAACCTGACCAAGGCCTTTGATACACTCAACCATGAAGGCCTTTGAAAGGTAATGGAGAAATTCGGCTGTATTGAAAAATTCATCACAATGGTTAACAGTTCTACGACGGCATGCCTACATGTGTCTATGATGATGGTGAGACTTCTGACCTATTCCAAACCACTAATGGAGTTAAGTAGGGCAGTGTGCCAATGCCGACCCTCTTCAACAAGTTTCTTCCCACCATTCTCTCTGGTGCCTTCCATGAGGTGATTCTGGCATCAAATTCAGACAACACATGAATGGGAAACTGCTCAATATGTAATGCCTAAAGGCAAAGATTAAGGTGTTCATGGACATACTTTGTGAATTTCTATTTGCCAATTACTGTGCACTTACTGCGGGTTCAGAAGTGGACATGCCACGTGGTGTGGATTTGTTCTCCAATGCATGCAACAACTTTGGCCTTATGGTCACCATGAAGAAAGCTGAAAGAATGTACCAGCCTGCTCCAGGAAGGCCCAAGGTTTCAATCTATGAACAGAACCTGCCAGGACTGAATTTGTTCATTTATCTCACAGTACACCCTCTCTAACTGTTTATACTGACAACAAAACAGTGATATTCTCTCTGACATTCAAACTAAATTCTCACGAGTATGTTTCAGTACGTTAGATACCGCGATGGAGTCAGTGAGGCAGTGGCAGGCATCATGGAGCATGACTTTTTGGCTGCTCTTTTGAAAAGACATAGGTGAAATTTGGTTTTGGTAAAAGCACAGTGAAGTCTGCCAGTTTGTTATTGCCCCGTTTTGAGCAATCCCCAAAGTCAAATTTTAACCCAACATTTTCTTTCTCAGTTTCTCCCAGGATAGCAAGGAAATATTACACATTTTAAGAAAGCTGACACTCAAATGTCACTCAGAGACGAGCTGCACATTTTAAACACTTGTAGGCCGCAACAACCTACCAGCAAACTTCTACCTACTGGCCTTGGCAGCTTGTCAACATCTCCCCTGTGTGTATGTTCAGGGGATGAAATGTTGCCTCCTCACACAGACTAAAAGGGCTGAATCTTCCTGCTTTCCATCATCTGATCAAATATTATGGCCAGAATTTTACCAGCACCCCCCCCCCCCCCCCGGGGCTTGTGGAGAATGTTGTTCTGCAGGCCTTGCCTGCCCCAATTTTGGGGTGGGCGTGCTGGTAAAATCAGGGCCTATGTATCTAGGTGTTATGTTTTGTTTTGTAATGCATCTGTGAAGTGCTTGGAATGTTTTATTATGTTAAAGGCACTATAGAAATATAGGTTATTGTCTTTGGGCATGGTCTTCTGGCTCTTCACACCGGTGGGATCTTCTGGTCCTGCCAATGGTGCACCCCCGCTGTGTGTTTCCCGGCAGTGTGGGGTGGAATCAATGGGAAATCCCATTGACAGCAGCGGGACAAATTATCCTGACACCCGGAAATGAAGCGCCGATAAAATCGCCGTGGGGGGGCGGGGTCAGAGAATCCAGGCGATTGCTGTTTTATATCTTTTGTGAAGTATGATGTGTGGAATTATTCACAATTCTTGAGCTGAGGCTCAACCCATGATTTAGAATGTTTAATCATAAAATTCATGCTTTTACATTCAATTCTTCTATTAGCTCAAGTAACCCATATGATTTTTTAACCACCTCATCAACATATCTCGTCACCTTTAACTATTTGCACCTCTGTGGCTCTGCTTGTCTAGACTCTCAAAATCATGCCATTTGGAATATTCTGTCTTTCCAGAGAAAGATTCCAAAGTGTATCACTTCACATTTCTCTGCATTGAACTCGAGCCACCATGTTCCTGCTCATTGCACCATTTTGTCTATCTGGCCCTGAAGTCTGTAACTATCCACATCACTATTTACTACTTTGTCAAGCTTTCTGTCATCTGCAAACTTTATATTGCTGCTCCCAACATCCAACTCTCTTGAAAAGAATAAGACGTTGAAAATTGTCACCACTGCAGACCACTTCCAAGCTGAAAAGCCTCCATTTATCATCACCCTTTGTTACCTGTCACTGAGCCAAGTTTGAAACCATACCTCCATTTCCACCTTTGTTCCATCTTCTTAACAAACTTTCTCTACTGTACTTGTCAAATACCTCCCAAAAATCCATTATGCGCGTCTACTACACAACATTTATGCTGTTTCATTTATTCATTCAATCTAGCTAGTCAAGCACAATTTACATTTAACAAATCCACATTGGCTCTCCTTCATTAATGCATGACTTTCAAAATGGAAGTTTATTTTGTTTCTGATAATGGTTCAATTAACTTTACTTTTCATAGTTCTCCTGTTTCTTTATTAATATTTAGCAATATACATTTTGAAAAGTAGATGGGGAAACAACTAAATTAGCCAATGCAATCCTCAACCTACAAGGTGTGATATAACCATAGTACAGAACAAGTCAATGAAGGAATAACCAGACAGGTTAACAGACATACTTAACAACGCATTCTCAGTTAATCCCACAATAACATTGATATAATCACTTCTAGAGCTATTGTCATTATAACATAGTATTCACTTAAGTTTAGCCATTTGTTTTCTTATTCAGAAATAATTCTTCATCTGTATGCTGAACCCATCTTTTTCCCAGTCACCTTTCCAACATTATATTCATTTTGATGAAGTAATGTCAAGGACAGACTCTTCTATATTCTGCTGAGGTTCGGTTTTGTATATTTAATCTTCTTTGCAATAAATCATCTTTTTGTGATTAGTATCATCATTTACTATCTTCCAAAGTATCATATAATGCCCCTAGCACACCCACACATCAGAAAGATTAATCTTTAGAAAAGAAAAACATTAATATTGTGACATTATTACTTAATAAAGACAGGCTATACTATAGGGGAAAAGTCACATTGACAAGTTTCTAAAATTTTGTTAAATTATTACAAAGCGTAGGAAAAAATGGCACAGAAACAGGCCATTTGGCCAAACCAGTCTATGCTGGTGTTTATGCTCCACCCCAGCCCCCTTCCATCTTTCCTCATCTAAATCTATCATTGTAAACATCCATTCTTTACTTCATAGCTTCCCCTTGAATGCATCTATACTATTCATATCAACTACTCCCTGTGGGAGTGCTATCCACATTCTTGTCACTCTTTGGGTTAAGAATTTTTCTGAAGTCCCCATTTGATTTCTTGATGACTATCTTATATTGATGACCTCTGTCATGCTGTTCCCCACAAAAGGAAACATTTTCTTTGTATCTACGCTATCAAAACCTTTCAGAATTTGAAAGATCTCAATCAGGTCATCCCTGCACCTTTTTTTGAGAGAAAAGAGACCCTAGTCTTTCAACCTTGTCCTAATATGTATACTCATATATTTCTGGATCACACTCCTCTGCAGCCTCTCCACTGCCTCTAGATTCCTTTAATAATATGGTGACTACAACTGCAAAGAGTACTTTAATCAAGGTTCAATAGAGTTTTTGTGTAGCTTCCCTACTTTTTCATTTTATCCTTGCAGGAATAAAGCTTTGTAATTGTTTTGCTTTTTTATAGCCTTGCTAACCTGTGACACAACTTTCAGTGTTTCATGTATTTGTACTCCAAGTTTCCTTGTACCTCAACCCCATTTAGAACTGTGCCTTCCAATGAATAAGTGATCTCCCAATTCTTGCGACCAAAATGTACAGTCTCACATTCATCTATCTTGAACATCCTGGCCTTGGTTCAAACATGAGCAAAAGTATTGAGCTCAAGAGGTGAGGTAAGAATGACTGTCCTTGACATCAAGGCAGCATTTGACCAAGTATGGCATTAAGGAGCCCTAACAAAACCGGAGTCAACGGAAATCAGGGGGAAAATTCTCCACTGGTTGGAGCCATACCTAGCATAAAAGAAGATGATTGTGATTGTTGGAGAAAAATCAACTTATTACCAGGATTTGGTGCAGGAGTTTCTCAGGGTAGTGTCCTCGGCCCAGCCAGCTGCTACACAATTACCTCAATCAAAGGGTCAGAAGTAGGGATGTTCGCTGATGATTGCACAATATTCAACATCATTTATAACTCCTCAGATGCTAAAGCAGTCCATGTCCATATAAAGCAAGACCTGGACAACATTCAGGCTTGGGCTGATAAGTAACAGATAACATTTGTGCCGTACAAGTGCCAGGAAATGACCATCTCCAACAAGACAAAATCTAACATCTCCCCATGACTTTGAATGGCATTACCATTGCTGAATCCCCCACTATCAACTTCCTGGAGGTTATGATTAACCAGAAATTTAACTGGGCTAGCCATATAAATACTGTGGTTACAGCAGCAGATCAGGAGCTGGGAATACTGTGGAGAAAATTCCCTTCCTGACTCCAATAGCTTGTTCACCATCCACAGGTATGAATGAGCCAGGAGTGTGTTGGAATACTTTCCATTTGCCTGGATGAGTGCTGCTCCAACAACATTCAAGAGGCTTGGCACCATTCAAGAAGTTTGGTACCAATCAAGACAAAGCAGCCACATTCAACATTTATTCCCTCCACCACCACATTGGCAGCAGTGTGTACCGTCTACAAGGTGCTCTTCAGCAACTCACCAAGGCTCCTTCAACAACCCCTTCTCAGCTCACAACTTCTACCATCTAAAAGTAGCTGCATGGGAACATCACCACTTGCAAGTTCCCCTCCAAGCCCTATACCATTCTGAATGAGATCTCCATTCCTTCAATGTTGCTGTGTCAAAATCTTGCAACTCCCTCCCCAACCGCACTGTGGGCGCACCTACAACACATGGAATTCAACGACTCAAGAAGATGGCTCACCATCACCTTCTCAAGGGCAATTAGGGATGGACAATAAATGCTGGCCTTGCCAGAAAAGCCCTCATCCTATGAATGAACAAAAGAGAAAAATACAGATGTTCTTCTATCCTCTCCCTGAATGGCATGTCCCTTATTTTTTCCGATCACTGATATTAATATTATGATCAGATAAGAAGGGGTAGAGTGGCTTCTCTTGTTTCTCACTCTTCACTTGACTGTAATGGGGTTTTCTTTTAAAGGATATACTTATCAATTCAGTGAGTGTTTAACTTTTTATGTGCTGTAACTATAAAAAACACACGTAGACAGGTTTTCTTGTAGATTTTATAAAGATAAGAGAGTTGTATGGTACTTAACGATTGATCTAAATAAAAATAAAAAAACTCTCTCACACACATGCATTCAAAGATTCACAGATACAAAACAAGTAAGTTACAATGTGGGAGGACAGGTTAAATAGTTTAATAGTACAATAAAAGTCAGTGCACCACGACGTTTGCAGATTGATGAATTGGATGGTTTCAGACTAGGTTTGATTGTCTTTCTGCATCAAGCCAATTTAAAGATAATAGTGGATGATTTATATCCTTCCTTCTGAAGCTAGCTGCTGCTAGGTTGATTCTTGAAGGGTTGTCTGCAGCATGTCGATGATCGAACAACTGGCTGTGGTTGAACTTGCAAGCTGGATGGAAAGTGAAAGGGAGAGATAGTACCCACTCTGTCCTACTTCTTCTGTTTCATGACTTGGACAACAACAGTTTTTTTTAAAAGACAAAAGATGGTTATTTAGTTCATCACACTCTCTCATCAACTGACCAGTAACCCAAACAT
Source organism: Mustelus asterias (assembly GCF_964213995.1). Taxonomy (NCBI): domain Eukaryota; kingdom Metazoa; phylum Chordata; class Chondrichthyes; order Carcharhiniformes; family Triakidae; genus Mustelus; species Mustelus asterias. Next base: position 119,836,180 of record NC_135801.1, on the reverse strand, counting down.
GGTCATAGCAAGTTGATTCCAGGTCCATGGTTTATACTTAATTAGATTATAACTGGAAGCGTTTCATTCTCAGCCAGAGTCCAAAGTGATAGTGTCTAATTGATTGTTCCACATCCAGTTGATGCATAGGTCATCTTGATTTTTTAAAATCAGTCACGAGATGAGTTATTCATGTTCTTCTGAGGTGATTACTTAGATAAATTTTTCTAGTCAGTCTGGCTCAATACTTTGCAACCTGCAAGGTTTGGCTATGTTAATGTTTGGCCACCATAAAAGCTACTGTTTTAAGTCATGAAATTTTGTTTTTCAAACTCAACCAGTGGCTTGAGCCCAATGAATAGATAATGGTATTTTCAATATAAGACATGGTTTTATAATATAAAACTGACTGGTCTATAATTCCATGGACATGCTTTGCCCCCTTCTTAAATACAGGCATTGCATTCCTATCTGCCAATCCTCCGGCACTACACCTTTTTCTAATGAATTAAATATGAGTAATAATACCTCTACTATCTCTTCCCTAGATTATTTTACAACACATGGGTGCAATCCATTTAAACTTGAGGTTTTATCCTCTTTGAAATGCACTCCCTTTGTTTCATTTAAAAATACTTATTTCATTGCTCACCTCATCATTCACTGTCACATCTACCTGTTTATCTTTGATAAATACCAAGGCAAAATAATGATTTAATATTTCTGCAATCTCTCTATAATTACCTGTGATATTGTCCTGTTTATCCCTTATTAGCCCTATTCCCATCACAGCCTTTCATTTTATTGATGTGCCTGTATAATATTATGTTTTATGTTCTTTGATAATTTGATTTCACAATTCTTCATTGCTTTCCTAATTTTTTTACTTGTATCCTAAACTTTTTATTGCCTTATCATGCACCTCTGTGATGCCAATATACTTAATGCATGCATCTTTCCTCACCTTCAGTTGTTCCCTTATGCCTTTACTTATCCATGCAATGTCACTATTGTTTAGTTTGTTCTTCGCTTTTAGTGGAATATATTTTTTCTGCACTCTGTTGGGCAGCGTTTTCCAAGTTTCTCATTGTTGTTCCATTTCGTTGTCCCTTCAACATCAGCATTGCTCTGATCTATTAACCTGGCTTTTGGCATACTTATATCTTGGTCAATCATCATCTTGAAGTTTGTTATATTATGGTCACTATTGCCTCGGATATTCCCTTCCTTTACTTTTCTTATCTGTTGTCGTTCATTCCTCAATTCTAGATCCAGTATAGTATCTTCCCGTGTTGGGTTTTTTAATGTATTGTGTTAGAAAAGAGTTCTGTACGTGTTGAAGAAGGCCTACTCCCCCATTTCCTCAACTCTTTTCCCTACCTCTTCTGTCTAATTAATATCAGAGTCATAGAAATCCCCCATGATTATTATTCATTTTTTTTAGTTAATTCCCTAATTTGTCTGCATATTTCTTCTTCTATCTCCTTTTCACTGTTCTGCGGTCTGTAAACAATACCGAATAGTGTGATTGATCTTTTATTATCTTTTTTTTCTATTCATTCGGATTCCATTTTTGTCTTGCTGATAGTTATGTCTTTTTTCTAGTGTTATGTTTTTACAAAAGTGGTTGCTTTTTGTTAAAGATGTAAGTTGCTAAACATTGCAGAGTTTCAACTGTTTCAATAGAGGATGCCTATATTTTGATCTAAGTGGGGGTGGGTGCCAAAGCTGAGGATAATGTTTTTGTTTTGTCTCTTTTCTATTGTATCAAGCAAGATATTGTGGCAGTAATCCGAATGTTCAGTGACTTCTCCCATTGACAGGTTAACAGTGCGGGGGATTATCACCTACCCAAGTAACTTTACCACTCGCTCACTGCTTTTTCCTCCCTTGTGATCAATTGAAGGTAAGTTATGAGTAGTGACAGTACGACACATTGGAATACTACTGCTTGGGAGGAAGGGAAGTTGAGGGTGGTTACAGAGTGCAGCACAATGACTTCACAAAGCTGGTTAAGGTATTTCACATCTTGTATTATGGATGTGACATTCATTCTTCTCATTCCTTCTGATATACTTTCTTCTTTCAATTAGGTGTCATGGAAACCTATGCCTGGAATTCCATGCCGAACACCGCCATCACTACAAGAAGCACACTAACACCAACATCTTCTGAGATCAACTAGGGACGGAAAATAAATGAAACATTCTCATCAACCACACCCTTGAGAATACATTTTGTAAAAAAAATCTCTCTTATACAAATAACCATCTTTGCAAACACTCAGACACCATCTAAATCCACAAACACCCAGTGGACTCAGGCTGTCAAAGGGATTTTGCTAGTTTTGAAGAGCAATTAGTCAAAGGATAATGCACTTTAACCTCTCACCATCATGTAGACAAGCATTGAAATGAAGGAAAACAGGGCTTCCTGCCTTGAAAAAAAGTCCTCATTCGCCACAAACATAAAGGCATTATTCAACAACTGACAGAAACTGCAGCTGGCAGAAGAACAGCATGTCGAGAACTTTAAGAGTAATTTTTTGTCTTCAACACATCCCTGCTTGTGAGATGCAATGGATGACCTGCCCCTGAGAGAACCTTTCTGATTTTCTAAACATTAACTAGGACACAGCTAAACCTATGTCTTTTCCAGTGGCTGGCCTGACTTGCTGAGCATTTCCAGCATTTTCTGCTTTTATTCTGAGACGGCTATTACATATTGAGAGGCACTTGCAAAGAAAGACAGACAACCAAGATGGCCAAGCCAATTATTTAATGTCATTGTTGCACACTCACGTTACACTGCATCCTTCTTTTGAAAATTATAGACTATCTTCTGCCTCACTGGCTATACAGCATTAACGGTGAAAATCAAATAAACCAACCTTTGTGAATATGCGCATAGGCATTATTGCATCTGTTTTATTCTTCTTTTAAAGCTTGGCCTACAAATCAAGTTTAGTAACTGTTTTACAAAGTCTTTCTGATCTCAAAAGTTTTGTTGTAGAGTTAGTCTTTGGTCTGCTTGACCTCAATTCAATACTCACGTAAGACTGGGATTTGGTTAGCTCAGTTGACTGGTTAAGTTTATTTATTAGTGTCACAAGTAGGCTTACATTAACACTGCACTGAAGTTACTGTGAAAATCTCCTAGTCGCCACACTCCGGCGCCTGTTCAGGTACACTGAGGGAGAATTTAGCATGGCCAATGTGCCTAACCAGCACATCTTTCGGACTGGGTAGCTGGTTCGTGATGCAGAGTGTATGCCAACAGAGGGGGTTCAATTCCCATACTGGCTGAGGTTATTCATGATGACCTGCCTTCTCAACCTTGCTCCACACCTGAAGTGTAGTGATCCTCAGGTTAAATCACCACCAGTTAACTCACCCCCTCAAACGGGAGAGCAGCCGATGGTCATCTGCGACTAGCGACTTTACCTTTACCCACTTAAGATTCTGTTTCATTTATTTTGGAACTTCTTTCTTTTGTCCTTCAGCTTTTCCCACGTTACATGGATTATTACAATGCTGATTAATCACGGCTCCATATCTACCATCATTTTGGATTTGGCAGGTGGTTTTTCAGGCAGATGCTCTTTTTGCCACTAATGCTTCCCATTTATCTGGGCTGGGAACCAATGCACACTGGCGTACCTCCACCAGGTTTGGGGTTGTTTCTATTATGTTAGACATCTTTTCTTGCTTTCTTTTGATCCATATTTTCTCTTTGCGGTTCATGACCTTAGAATGTTTATGAGCAGCCTGTTTTCAGTGTACATTCCTGCTTAATTATACTTCTTCTAATTAGCTTTCGTGTTGTTTTAAAGTATTCCACCCTGAATTGGTTCAAATTCAGTTGTAAGCTTTTGTTTACTTTTGTGCTGTTTTACTTCTGTGCTCTTCACAGAAGTATCATGAGGCAATACCCCTTTATTTTTAAAAATGTGATTTTTCAACTTTCAACTGATTGGAAATTTGGCAATTTGAAATGAGAGAGGACAAACTACTGAAAAATGCAAGGTCAGCTGCTAAGGTAAAGGTGAAAAAACAAATAAGTCACCCTCAGGGGAATGTGAAGACAGAGATATTTCCTGAATTTCAAAGACCCATCAAAACATATCACTGCCTAAGGGAGAGACATTAAAATGCAAAGTGCTAGATATTGAAACAATGGCTGCCACAGGCAGACCACCCAGAATCCCTTGGAAACACACAACGGGTGGGATATTTCAAGCCATGCTGCAGCAACAGCTGAGAAAGATTACAAGAAAGTTTTCAGCAAAGGAAATGGACTGAAATCTGGGCTCTCGCTATCTCTCTCCCTCACTCTCTCTTTCAGAACAAATGTATTACCCAGTTCAGAAGTTGACTAATGCTTCCCAAATGCTTGACTTTACTAGAAATCTACCAGGGAAGTGAACTTTCATAATAATTACAACATCTTCTGTATCTGACCGTATCCATGAAATGAACTGATCCAAATTGACCCACAAGAATTAAAAACCTACACCCCAAGGACAACTAAAATGCAATTCCTTTAATCTGACTTTTTTTAATCAGCCTCTAACTTTCCTTATCTCTAATATGTGACTGCACGAGAACCGAATGCTTGATGTTGCGTTTTCTTTCTGGTTTAGGGGTTAATAACTTTGCTTTTTCTTCAACTCAAGAAGACCTTGTTTGATTAGCTTCTTATTGCCTAGAGCTTAAAGAGTTAAATACATTTGGAATCAGAAAAGACATATCCTCAATGAACTAAAGAGGTTGAATAGAGGGGAGTATGTTCACTCCTTCTCACCTGATCATGACAGAAGTCTGCTGGAGGGATACCACGAGGCAGTTGACCTTGTTCATAAAAAGTCTCTATTGCTGTTTACTGCAAATGTTTTTGTACTTTGATTCCATCATATTGCCATAATCTGTTACATATTGCGAGGCACTGGCAAAGAAAGACAGACACCAAGATGGCAAGATTGTTTGATGACACAATGCACACTGCTTATGCTCACAATTGATGAATGCATTACAGGAACTACCCCAGATTTCCACTGCTCAACCTTATGCCACTTAGGGAGGCTTATCACAGAAGTACAGGACTACGGACTTTAGCAAGTAACAATGTTAACACAAAGGATAAGCATATTGTTAAGAAGTAGCTGTAGATAGACGTTGGGTGTGACAACTAGGAGAATTTCACAGTAACTTCATTGCAGTGTTAATGTAAGCCTACTTATGACATTAATAAATAAACTTTAAATGGAGTAGTGATAAATGGTTGTTTTTGAGATTGAAGTAAGGTTGTAGTAGAGTCGCCTTCGCGACACACGACGGCGCAGAGTCGCTGAGCAGAAACTGATAGCCAAGTTCCGCACACGCGAGGACGGCCTCAACCGGGATATTGGGTTCATGGCACACTATTTGTAACCCCCACAGAGTTTCACTGGCTGTCTTGTCTGGAGACAATACACATCTTTTTAGCCTGTCTTGATGCTCTCTCCACTCACATTGTTTTGTTTCTTAAAGACTTGATTAGTTGTAAGTATTCGCATTCCAACCATTATTCATGTAAATTAAGTCTGTGTCTTTATATGCTCTGTTTGTGAACAGAATTCCCACTCACCTGAAGAAGGGGCTTGCAGCTCCGAAAGCTTGTGTGGCTTTTGCTACCAAATAAACCTGTTGGACTTTAACCTGGTGTTGTTAAACTTCTTACTGTAGTAGAGTTCCCCAGGGGCCAAGTGGTGAGACCTTTGCTCTTCCTGATTCATATTTATGACTCAGACTGTGATGTTTAGAGCATGATTTCAAAATTTGCAGATGATACAAAGATTGTCCACTGTGATGAGGATAGTTATGAACTTCAAGAGACATAGGGGGCAATTGTCAGAGCCCTCTCGCAGTACGGAGACCATTTAGCGGGCTCCCCGCTGGGTACCTCGGCTCTGCGAGTCTCCAGCCACCGGATTTCTAGTGCTGTCAGCTCCGTGCCAGCAATTGGCGTGGAGCTGCATAATTTATTCTAATGGATATTTCCATCTCATTAGCAGACCTATGACTGTAGTCTTTGGGCCCGCTAGCCCCTCCAACCCTGCCTGGAGTGTTTCACTCCAGCGGGGTTTACAATAGCTCCCCACATTCAGGCAGCTAGCAGCCCAGCCCTGCTGGAGAGAAGGGGGGCCAAGGAGGCCCCACAGGAAGTTGGGGTAAGGAGGGTTGCCCCCTGGGCATTGCCAGCTTAGCAGTGCCAGCCTGGCCCCCTGGCACTGCGGGCAGAGTGGCAAAGCCCAGGGGGCATTTTCAGTGCCAAGGGGATAGGGCCTATTAGCAGCAGGGGCCTAATGGGGGTAGGACCTCTGGGGGCGGGAAGATCGGTGGGGGTGGGGGGGTCTTGCTGCAACTCTGTACTCAGCGGTGACAGAGGGAGGAAGGCTAGTGATTGTGGCTGGCCATTGTGGTGTCGAGAGGGGGGTGTCAGCCTGCCAGAGGGGGTGAGGACTACACATGAGGAGGGGGGGGGGGGGAAAGAGTGGGGGGTCGGGACTTGGCAGGGGGGCTGCCAGGAGTGTGGAGGGGGGATAGGGGCTTGCGGGGGGGAGGGGTTCAGGAGGATATCAAGGTGGGCCAGTGGAGGGGGTCAAGGCTGGCCCAGACATGTCTGGAGGGCTAAGGATCGGGGCGTTGGGGAGGGGAGGGAGAGGGGGGCGGTGGAGGGCCAGCGATGCGGCGTTGTGGGGCTGGCCAGCGATCAGGAGGCCGGCAATTCGAGGCTACTGGCATACGCCAATGTCCGCTGTGACAGATGGGCGCATGTGCAATGGCCTGTTCAGCGCGATGCTGCCGGCCTCTCCAGCGGGAACTGGCCTCACCCACTGATTTTTCTTGAGATCCATGCTGGGACACTCTGTGATGCACAGAGTGTGGGAGATTCATTTCGAAAATTCTGCTGAAAAAACCAGCAGGATTTACTCCAGTTTTTACGCAAGTTCAATACTTAGTATTTTTCTGGGAGAATCCCACCCATACATATATTAGTGTAGTGGGTACACACAAGCGGTGAAGTTCAATGCAGATAAGTGTGAGGTGATTCATTTGGCAGGAAGAATACAGAGAAACAGTACAAAATAAAGGGAGAAATTCTAAAGAAGGAGCAGGGACAGAAGGTCCTTACTGCATATGTGCAAAAGTCATTGATGTTGGCAGGATATGTTGAGAGGGCAGTTAATAAAGCATAAAGGGTGGAATTTTATGAGATTTTTTCCTCAGTGTCTGGCTAGCGTTAAAACGGGAGAGTTGCTGATCCGTTTTTCGGGTGAGTTTTCGCTCCCAATCATATGCACTCAGTCTTTGAAAATATGGGCCAAACTGTTTCCAGTCGCTACAGACAGTGTGCGGGGCCTAATTCGCCAGACAGCCAACAGCTCAGATCGGAGCTACAAACTGCACATGCGCAGGAAAACCAGAAAAGAAACAGCTCTGTTGACAGAACCCTATCCCCCAACCCCTCCCCTGGGCCAGATGCAGCCTCCCCCTCCCCACCACGGACCTTGGAGACCCCCCTCCCCAATATTACTGACCTCCTTTCCTCCCATCCCACACCCCCCCACTGGATCCCCTGGCACATAACCCCCTCCATCACTCCCCCCCCCCTCGCCCCCCGGCCCAATGGCTGACTGACATGACCTTCTCTCTTCATCTGCACCCCCCCCCCCCCCCCCCCCCCCCCCCCCACCACCCCCCCTCCCCCACCTCTCTATCAGCACACCTGTAAGTGCTGACTTGGCTCCCCTTTCATGTTAAAGAGGCAAACTGCATTAGACTCGCTCTAACAGGCACGTGACTCACCCAAACTGTCTGCAGCTGATCTGCCCTAACAAGGGAGAGCTCCATAAAAACCCCAAGGATGAACAGACAGGCAGGCAGTGCAGGAAGAAATGGCCTCCAGGAAGACAGCTCCCCGTTTTTCTGATGCTGATCTGGCCAGGTTGCTGGAGGTGGTGGAGGCAAGGCGGGACACCCTCCTCCCCCCAGCAGGGCGCCATCCCAGAGGAAGGGATGGAAACGCAGCCTGGGAGGCGGCGGCAGCATGCGTTAGTGCCAGGGCACTGACCAGGAGAACCGGGAAACACTGCCGCAAAGAACTGAATGACCTAATCCGGGCAGCAAGGGTGAGTGTTTAACCTCATCTAGCATCTTCCCCCAAAATGAACCAGAGATCTCCCCCACCCCCAGCACCCTGCATGCTTCAGCCCCTGACACCCAGGCACCTCCCTACTCCCACCCAGGAGTTTCACAACCCTTGCCCTCTGAGGGCCACTCCCAATACCCTCCAGGACTGGTGCCATCAGATTTTACATAACTCCTTCTGTCCCCACAGGAGAAGAATATCCATAATCACCGGGAAAGGGTGAAGATAGTGTGGTATGCCTGAGATCCGGGTCCTCACCCTTTTGAGGAGCGGGCACTGGAGCTTGCGGGAGAGGAGGGCATGTGGACCATCAGCGACAGCATGGTCAGGTTGGAGCATAGGAGTGAGCACCTACCAATCCTCCACTTGTTGGAGAAATCTCAAGTAAGGTGCATGCAATATCAGATTCCCCTCCCTCCCTGGCACTTAACCTTGTGTCCAGTGTTGCAAGAAAGCACCCCGATGTGCTGAGCCATCTGGCATCACAGCCCCCACTGCTGGTTTCACCCATCCTATCCCTGACAGCTCGGAAGACTCCTCTGAGGAAGTAGATGAAGGGAACTCCGAGGCTGGCACCAGTTTTGTGTCAGCTTCCACCTCGCAATTCACCATCCAGAGACTCTCACATCGGTGGGTCAAGTTAGCGGTGAGGCATCTGGGTCACTCCCTGATGCGCACGGCACATCTGCTGATGTACATCGGGTGGAGGACGGAACATCCGTGGTCTCTGGCATGCGGGGGCCAGCCGGAGGTGGTGACTTATCTGGCCCCAGGCTACGTGCTGGGCCTTTGAGATCACTCCTCCGTCAGCTGCTGGAGATGCAGCAAAAGAGCCAGGGAATGCAGGAGGGGCTGATGGCCACACTGGACTGACTGCAAGGCTGTTGGGAGGAGTCCCAAAGCTTTCAGGTGGACCAGCCTGTCTTGAGTGGTTCCCAGACCAACACTGCAAGGATGGCATCCGCGCTGGAAAG